>NC_080745.1:85806825-85976825 GCF_020826845.1 Diceros bicornis minor | reverse complement strand
CTCACTGCAGACCATGCCTCTTGACTTCTTAGCAGAGGCTTCAAGGGATGACTTTGTCCAGTAGCTTAAGTTAAGCCAAAAAGGAAAAAAAAAAAAGAAGAAAAAAAGAGGGCGGGGGGTTTTGGGGGAGGTGAATATACAACAGCGTGTTTTAAAACCCCATGTCCCCTTCTCAAGTGGAATACATAAGAATACAGTGAAAATTTTAAGATAAATTATCTCTGATCACATTTCTGTATTGTACACTGGGTAAACATTTACAGTAAATCGTTTGTAAATTTCACCCTTGGAAAAACTACAATGCAATCATGTTCGTTATTTCCCAGCTTCTAATACAGTCTTTGGTGGCAGACTTATATTTCTCATATTACCTTGTTCCAAATGTGAGCTGGGGCAGCTGGCTCTTTTTCTTTCCTTACATTTTCATGATTTATATAAATACTTTTGCCGCTGTATTGTATTTTATTTTTATCCTTTGCATTTTATTGGTACCAAACTACTCGTGCATTTCCAGGGCTCCCATGCGAATATTCCTATTTATTCCATGATTATTTATTGAAAGCTATCTCATGCTCGGTTACTTTGCCACTTTCTTTTGCTTTAAACATTAAACAGATGCAGTATATTTTCAAAGAATTTAAACAATACTTGATGAGTGAATTTTCCCTTTTGCCCTAGCAGGATTTTGTTCCTTCTGGTCAAAATTGTAGCCTCTCTGTCTTTGCTGTCAGATTGGCTGCAGATTGAGAAACTCTCCCATCTCCCAGTTGCTTGCTGCTAATGAACCAAGCTCTGTTTTTGACCCAAAGAAAATTTCTGCACATGGAGAAAAAGGTGGAGCTGAGAGGAGGGCTCAGAATTGTCCAATAGAACTTTCGGAGGCAATGGAAATGCTGTATTATCCAATACAGTAGCCATCAGACACAAGTAGTTGGTGCAACTGAATTTTTAACTTGATTTCATTTTAATTACACACGGCCACGTGTAACCAGTGTTCATAATATTGACAGTACTGGTCTAGATGATCCTGCCGATTGGTTTGTTAGGCTCTGGGAGTAGTTTGGTGAGGAAAATGAACTTCGGATGCACACTGAAGATCCGAGGTGGCTCTGCTGGTGTAGAGGACACTGGGGTCATCGCCAGCTCCACCCCCTGCTGCCTTGGTGACCACAAGTAAGTCAAGGGACCTCTTGGAGCCCCAATTTCCTCATCAGTAAAATAGTTATAATAATTACAAACTCGTAAAGTTACCATGAGGATAAAATGTGATTAACACACAAGTGAAAGTTCTTCAGAAGAGAAATAACAAAATATATTGAACATGTAGTATTTGCTGGGTAATTTACATGCATGATACCATTTAATCTTTATGATGACCCTATGACAAAATTGCACCTCTAATTATCATTATCACTGGTCCCATTTTAGAAATAAGGACACTGAGCTCTGAGGCCAGTGATGTTCCCAGTCTCCACAGCTAGCAAGTGGCAGTGCTGTCCCTCGGGCCTGTGGGCTTTGCCACTGTGCCAAATGACCTCAGCAGCAAACCCTTCAGATGTCAGGAATGATTAATCACAACAATCATTTCCAGTTACCATAGCGCCTATTGTCTTGAGGGAGACAGGAACCAAATCCACCACTGGGGACGCTACAGCTCCTGGGGCGAACAGGGCTGCCAATGGCACCCACAGACCAAGTGCGGCACCAGGGCTGGAAAACCCCTCAGCAGAAACCCCCACCCCAGAGTCCTTCCTTCTGTTCCATCTCCCCTTCTGCTGGGAAAAGGGACCTCCTGCTTTCCGCTCCCAGTTTTCTTTCACTGGCCTATGGTCATATTTCAACAACAGCATTTCTGTAAACTGGATGGCTCTCCAGAGTGTCCAATAGGACTACGGTCTGTGTTCCCTCATGTCTCTAGTGGCCCCCAATCCCACTGAGTGGCATCTGAAGGAGTCTCTGGTAAGTTATGTCATTCCCCAAACAAGTTATCATTATTCACGCCAAAGAAGAAACAAGCTGCGTGCACAGCAGGGGAAGGTAATGGAACGTATGTAGAATCTGCAAATGATGGCTAGGTGACCGCAGCTCCGGAGCAACTCCAGGTGGCAGGTGGGTGGGCACCCGCTGATGGCAAAGAGGGCCATGGCCTGTATGCAGTGCCCCCTTTCTTTAAGGACAATGGCCCTGTCAATATGCATGCGTATATTAAACCCGAAATGAGTCTGTGATGTCCGAGGCCACTGATAAATCCACATGGGCTGAGAATTCCACGGCACGTTGAGAACAAGGCTCCTGACCGGAGACCCCTTGGGTGTTGTGACTGCTTGCAGTGTGGAACCTGAGATCCTGCCTTCTTCTCCAATAGGGGTCAGGCTCAGTTTTAAAGAAGGAGGAGACATCCATGGAATTAGCAGTTTAAGATCTCTATTTATAGCAAATCTCTATTTAACTCCCAAACTGTTTTTCAAAATGGCTGTGGGTCAATCAGTTCATTCAAGAAATATGTACTGAAGGCTTATTATGTGACTATTATATAAAAGGTTTCACCAAAAGCCTTCGTGGTTGATTTCTATGAATCACCTAGCATGTGACTGAATTTTGCCTTTAAATGAAACACAGAGGCTGGATTGTGCAGGTGGTGGCTCTGTGCCCCATGCATTGGGCTTTCTGAACTATCCATGTCACAGGTCTGCAGTCACTCACAAGGACTGAAAATGGAGATGTCACGATGTTTGTTCCAGGGGCCCCAGAGGGCAGTGAGGCTCCTGAAATGGGAGGAGGAGTGCTGGGCTGTTCAGGCAGAGGGCAGAATGGAATGCCTGCGGTGGAGGATTCGGCAGTCTCGGGCAAACAGGTTTAAATCCTCCAGTTCATTCTCCAGGAGAGGCTGGGGCTCTCAGCAGTGTATCCGGCCCTTCTGGCTTGTAAAGGAGGTTTCCTTCCGTCATCTCATTTGATCCTCACAGCTGTGCTAGGAGGCTTGTATTGTTGTTATCCCCATTTTACAGAGAGGGAAAACAAAACTCACAAGAAAACTGACTCACTCAAGACCACACTTCTGGTTAAGAAGCAGAGCCAGGACTCAAATCTAGGTTTCCTGACCCCAACCCACCCATGTGGAATCAAGTAGGTGAATTTCCTTGTTCATTCTTGGGGGATAACAAAGAGAAGGGGTTGATGGGGGCCTCTGAAGGTGTACTTTGGGAGCTGCCGATCTTGTTGCTTTATGTAAGGTTTGTGTCTTCTTGGTGCGGTTCTGGTTGTTCTGAATTCAATTATTTGTGACGAAGCATTTTCCCAGCCCCTAGTAAAAATATGTGTAATTATGATGTGTAATGGTGTAAGAATCCCTGAAAATCCTCGCAGTAGCCCCTTCTGTGGGAAGGCGAAACTTCCTGACTGAAGCAGCCCACTGCTTCTTTACCAAAACATTCCCCATAATTAGGTCACATTAAGGATGCAATGCCCGTAAAATTGGATTGTTTAAAAATAATGAAACTTTAAGCAGCAAAAAAAGAGTTTTAACAATTAAAGATTTTCAGAGGGTGATTAAGGGAAGATTTCCTTCCAGTTCGAACTGACTAAAATGTCACGAAGGGAAGCAGAAGCTGGGAAGAAATGAAAGGAGCATCTTCATCCCTATGATGTGGGTGAGACTGTGGTGAGTTCCAGCTTCAGGAGAGGGCAGCCATGGTGAGTAGTGTGGATGGAGTCTCAAGTTTAGAGGCTGTTGGGCATCACCAGTTACGGTGGGATTATGGATTGAAATACGGCTGCCATTTTTTGAAAGAAGCCCAACTACATGCCTTTTGGGCTTTGATTTAGACACTGGAAAAAAACAATGAAGTACACCCAAGATGCCCTATCTGGATCCATCTCTCCAGCCACCATCCTCCATGGCCCTGTGTGACCCCCCAGGCACAGCCAGCATCATAACCTGCCTTGCATTACAGTGGCATCTGAGTGGTCTCTCTTCCTGTGGATTTCAAGCTCGGGGTCCGAGAGAGAGAACCTTTCTCACTCCTCTGTTTTGGAAGCTTCTGGATAGCTCTCTAGAGAGTCCTGAAAACCAGTCCAATGAATGCTGAATCAGGAAGAATGGGGGTCATGTCTGCTGGCTCAGGGAGGGGCTTCACTTTCTGGCTGAGGTTTCATCCTGATTTGGAGGTCTCCTTCTTGCCATCTGTGGAAGATTGTTCTGGGTCTTGAGCGCCCCTCTCATTCATTCACTCATCCACTCACTCACTCATTCAGTCTTTGCTGAGGGGCTTCTCCGTGACAGAGACTAAACACTGCGGGCACAGCCTTGTGTCCTCCTTGAACTTACATTCTTACAGGCAGGGGCAGACAACAAACCAGGAAAAAATACCTAATTTCAGGCCGTGATAAGTGCTGTGAAGAAAGTGAGTGAGGATGATGTGGGCGAGGGTGGGATCCAGGTTGGAGAGGACCAAGGAGGTAGGGGTGACAGAACCAGGAGAGGAGCCCAGGAGGTTTCCCTTTCCGAGAGCACAGGTGCATTCACAGTTAGAGTCTCCTTCACCAGGTTTGAAAACCTGTCTGTTTCCTGGTCGGAATTGCTCGCAGGGCTGGAGGCGAGCATCGTCTGGAGCAGCCTGCTCCCCTGAGTGGGGGCTGCCCGGAGGTCCCTCTCGAGGATGAGGCCTCCCCACCTCCTGGCAAGCCCACCCATGTGCACACACCCCTCGCTCTCCCACTTTCCTTTTCCTTCCGGAGCCTCAGTCCCTCACAGGTGGGGGCCTTGGGCTGGAGAGAGCAATTCCTCCCCTGAATGGAGCTCTCAGGTGGGACGGACATCAGTGCTGCTCATCACCTCGGGTGAGACCAGGGGACAGTTCTCTGGGGACAGGTCATTCAAGGCAGCCTGCAGCCTTTTGGAGGGGAAATACCATTTTCTTTCTTTCCTCCTGCCTCAGCAACATCTAATTGTCAGGGCCCTTCCAGGCCGGTGTTCCTGGGGCCTCCATGTCTATTATTGAATTGGGTGGAAGAAATGAGAAAACCTGAGACTCTCTTCCTTGCCTTGTCCGGCTTCAGGCGGCTGCCACCGTTCCTTGGCTTGTGGCCACATCATTCCCATCTTCAAGCCTAGCATCTTCAAATCTTTCTCTTCTCTGTCTTCACATTGCCTTCTCTGTGGGTATAAAATCTCCCTCAGTCTCCCTCTTATAAGGGTACATGTAATTGCATTTAGGGCCCACTGGGATAATCCAGAATAATCTCCTCATCTCAAGATCACATCTGCAAAGACCCTTTTTCCTTCTAAGGACATTTTAGACATTCCAGGCATTAGCACCAGATATCTCTGGGGCTATTACTCAGCACAGCACACTCTCCCACACCACGGAGGCTGCAATGTCAGCTAAGAGCTTCCAAAACATCTTTCAACTTGACCTTGGATTTGAGCTTAGATCAATTTCCCCAGCAGTCATCCAGTCATATGGATTAGGGCCCACCCCAACGACCTCATTTAAAGTTAATCACCTCTTTAAAGACCCTCTCTCCAAATACAGTCACATTCTGAGGTACTGAGGGTTAGGACTTCAACACATGAATTTGAGGGGACACGATTCAGCTCATAACATGCCCATAGCATGCCCTCCCTTTCCCGTGTGGCATTTTCCCACTTGTCTTTCAAGGCTCAGTTCCATCTGGGCACCTCTGTGAAGCCTTCCTAGAATTCCTTTCCCCCCAGTAGAGGTCCTCATGGCAGAATAGTGTCCACACTGCTGACATGGTTCTCACAGTGCATCTCACAACTGGTCACATACCTGCCTGTTCTCCCCCTAAAGCTCAGGGACTGGGCCACTTCACCTTGGCCTCACCTCAGTGCTCCTGGCTCAGGTCTGGCGTGGAAGACATGCTCACGAGACATTTGACAAATGGAATTAAATGGCAGAATCCTCTCCTCTAGACTCCAGGCTCTGAAGTCTTTTTCCTTCTTGCTGGTGGTTCTGGGTGGAAGTTCTTACAACTTCCAGTCTCCGGTGTACCCCTGCGACCCTCCAGCTTGACCTTGGGTCACAGGGGATCTGAGAGCTAACAAAGAGTAGAACATTTAGGGGAACTCACCATCTTGTCTATCAGCTGCTTCTGTGTCGGGGCATTCTGATTCATTGATGATTCTGCTTAACTGAAAATTAGTCACCACAGGTGCTTCAGTCTAATTGTTCTGAAAGAGGGGACACAGCGACATTCCCTTATGTGGAATAAAGCACCGACCAGACCCAAATCCTAATAATGTGATGATTCAGAAGGTTCTTTAGGGCCTGACAGCTCTGCAGGGCCACCGTGGTGCTCCCTGGTTATCACTGAAGCCAAGATGAGTCGATTTTTGTGCTAATGCACCTGCCTGGCAGGTAGAACGCCAGCCAAGTCCCACCTCCCTGCAGTGCTTGGACTTCCTACCCACCGCCTCCTTCCACTTCTCCTCCCAGTTAGTGGACAGTGACCTGGCTCTGCTCTTATGTCCTAAGTGACCTCAGGCCAGCCTAACCCCTCTGTGCCTGGAACATTTTCCAAATGGAGGTCATCAAACCTGCCTTGAGTCTCTCCTGGGCTTCTTGTGAGGGCCCAATGGCTAACACACGCAAAGAGCTTCGAAAATAGTTAACTATGTAATTAAAAATCATCATGATTATTAAAAATCCCCACTTAGGATGAGCCCCATGGTTGTGAAATGGAGGAGGATGGTCTGTGCTCACACCGCAGGGACACAGGCTGCAGAAGAGAGTCCTGCCCTCTGAGCCGGGGACCAGGCTGCAGGAAGATGTACTTCTGGCTTCCAGCCTCCCTGGCCACTTTGCACAGTCCATCCCGAGACGAGGGCTGGGCCAGGCAAGCTGGGGCCGACTGTCACTTACTCGCAGGCCTGGAGCCGAGCCCTCGGGTAAGGCCATCTGCATGCGAGCCTGAGGACAGATGAGGCATTTAAATTTTACCAGCTCTCAGTTATGGGCTTGACATAGAGAAATGGCTGCAATTCTTTTTATCAGCTGAGAGAACAGACATTAAATGGCAAAATATTAGCCAGGGCCTAGATTCACGAAACCTGCAAGTTCTGAAGTGGCTTCATGAATTTAAACCTGGGACGAGGCCAGAGAGAGAGCGGGCTGGGCCTCGCTGTCCAGACAGGGCTCTTCAAGCCCCTTGCCTACTCTTATATTTATTGTTTCACACACCACTTTATTCATCCATCTGTTTGTCTGTGTCAGCCCATTTTTTAAAAATTTTAATTCTTATTTATAGACTGACCTTAATAAACTCTCTTCAAGTACCTCGGGTTTGTCACTGTCACGGATGAAAACATTATTAATGGCAGGCTGGTTGACTGGGGACAACAGCCGCCCTTTAAACTCCTTGCAGCTGACCAGACTGCAGAAACTGGGCTGGGGCCCTGGTCGATGAGGCCAGGGGTCAGCTGCATGACCCATCATTAACGCCCTTGCCCATCATCACAGCCAACCACACCCGCCGGTGGAGCATTCTGCTCCCACACTCATGACCCGTCCCCAACTCTCAAATGCACCGGAAAATCCACAGCAGTGGCCCTGGCCTATTTGTTTAAAATAAAGACAAATAAATGGGACGGGAGGCAGCCAGTGAAGGAGAATGTGTCTGATGTCATCCAGGGGTGGGGAGCCATGGAGGAGGCACGGGGACCAATCTGGGCCTGGCTGGGGGAAGTGAGATGCCCGTCACCTAAGCCCCTCCAGTGAGCTGTCACGGCCAGGCTGTCCTGGCCTTAAACGAAAGAAACTCCCAGGGCCCGGCCCCATGGCCTAGTGGTTAAGTTCAACGTGCTCTGCTTTGGCAGCCCTGGGTTCCGTTTCCGGGTGTGGACATACACCACTCGTCAGTGGCCATGTTGTGGCAGCAACCCACATACAAAATAGAGGAAGATTGGCACAGATGTTAGCTCAGGGCCAATCTTCCTCAGCAAAGAAAAAAAGAAACTCCTGGAAAAAGATTTGAAGCTTGGATCCTGCAGCCCAAGTCGGGGCAAACATACCCATAAGGTACAGTGCGTGGGGCCCAGAGGAACATTTTAATTTTCATTTCTTTTAAAATCAGAAGGAAAATTGGGGCCGGCCCGATGGCGCAAGCGGTTAAGTGCACACGTTCCACTGCGGTGGCCCAGGGTTCTCCGGTTCGAATCCTGGGCGCGCACAGACGCACTGCTTGGCAAGCCATGCTGTGGCGGCATCCCATATAAAGTGGAGGAAGATGGGCATAGATGTTAGCCCACAGCCAGTCTTCCTCAGCAAAAAGAGGAGGATTAGCAGATGTTAGCTCAGGGCCGATCTTCCTCACAAAAATAAAAAAAAATAAAAAAAATAAAATCAGAAGGAAAAAAATTAATATAACAGTAAAGACTAATAATGAATCCAGCCTAGATTTTATTTGTCTTAATATCAATGCATCATAAAATATAATTTAAAAAATATATAACATATATACTATATATTTCTTTATATATTTAAACTTTTATATATACGTGTATATTATTTTTTATGGAGGAAGGAGCCCACAAAGGCAAAGCACCCAGGACCCATGCAAGTCCCAGTGCAGCCACTGGTCCAGGCTCCCAGGTGGTTCTGAACTACATCCAATACTCTTCCCATATGGACAATCCATAATTTCATTGAAAGGCACACCCAGGCTTTGTGGCCTTTTCTTGTTATCTGAGATAGCAAACATTCCATAGATGCTGGCTTTACAGGGTAGAAAATTATTACATCAAATTGTGAATTGAGGCTGCTCCCACTAACCTTAAAATTAGACATTTCTACATGAAGTCTTGGTCTCATTCTTAGCAGACCATAGTCACCAGCCTGACCAGGAAACGGGCTGAGTCCTCTCTGTCGGTGGAGGACTAACCTGCCTGGAATACACAATTTTTTCCTGATGACTTAAAACAAGCTTAACAATTATTTGGCAGAGTATCTCAAACACTGTTTATTTTCACCTCAGGAGAGGCCTGCCACGTTCGAGGACACGGTTTGGGTGTTAAAGGCAGAGCTGAAGGGCCGAGGTGGCCACGGCTTCCCCAGGCACGAGGCCACTTGCACGTGGGGAGTCCTCCCTGGCCACCGGGCCCAGAGCCGGCGAGGTAAATCACGACACGTCCCCATTAACGTCTTATGTTGTTGCAGGGCGGTAATTTTGACAGCAAAATAAGCCACAAAACTGCATATGCTATTGGGTGACATGTAATTTTAACTTCATTCAGGAGCGAGACTTTTGAGACATTGTTACCTGCGGGAGCAAGCAATAAAACAAGGATGTACAGGAATGTGTCAAATAGAGGACCTTCCTAAATTACGCCGCGAGGCCCAGATTAATACATTTAATATATTCTGGTCATGAGTGAAGTGCTCAGAGCAGAACAACTGCTCCTTCAGCGATATCATTCATGAGAATGAACTACAGTCGCACTGACAGGCTGGAAAAATGCCCCCACTTTTCAAACTGTACAAATGGTGGTTGGATACAGTAACTCAAAACTGGACACTTCATTTCAAGTTTAAAGCTAGTGGCCCAGCCACAAACTATTACTCCATCTTCTTTATTCGTGGTCCATGGTTTTGTACTCTTTAAGAATCAAATAAATACTGGTGTAATGGTTAGCAACTGCCAGTTCAACGAAAAATACTGCTAAATTCACCAATAAGTCTTTTTTCCACACACAAATTTATGCCCCAAGAACAGAGCCCATTCCTGCCACAGGGCCTGGATAGTTTTTTAATGTAGAGGGAGACTCACTTTAGTGATAAGAGTTTAAACCTGAACTCCTTTTTCCTTTCTTCTCGCTCATAGATCTGGCGCTGGGAACAGAGGGAGGTAAACGATCAATATATGTAAGTGGAGGCGCATTAACTCCAGCCATTCACTGCTCCGCAGGAGCCAGGCAGGACTCTCCCCACCCCGTTTCAGCTGGACTCAGCATCTGGAATTCCAGTCCAGTCGATGTCAGGAATTTTCCAGGTTGGCAGAAGCTGAGAGCTTCCTGGGCGTCCACAACACCATTGTCAACATGTTGCTGGTATTGTTGCCATTGATAAAAATATCTCCCATTTTCAGAGGGCCATTTTTTAAAACTTTTAAAAATAGCATTATTGAGATATAATTCTCGTATCATACAATTCACCCATTTAAAGTATACAATTCATATCTGCAGATATGTGCAACCATCACCAGAGTCAATTTTAAAACACTTTGTCACCCCAAAAAGAAACCTCATGCCCATTAACTGTCACCTGTCATTCCCCATTTCCCCTCAACCCTCCAGCCCTAGGCAATCACTTATCTGCTTTTTGTCTGTGTAGATTTGCCCATTCCGGATATTTCATGTAAATGGAAGCAAACAATATGTGGTCCTTTGGGACTGGCTTCTTTCGCTCAGCATAATGTTCCCAAGGTTCATCCATGTTGTACCATATATCAGTACTTTATTCCTTTTTATGGCTGAATAATATTCCATGGCATGGCTATACCACATTTTATTTGTCCATTCATTAGTTGATGGACCAGAGTGCCTCCCAAGCCCCTGCCCCAAGTCTTCATAGCAGGCCTATGTGACAAGCATGCAGATCCAGCAAAGCATGTATTTATCCAAAGCTTCAATATCTTGTGACATACACTGAGCACTACACCAGGTACTGTTACTTTCTGGTTGGTTGACAGCTGGGGACACTGAGGCAGAAAGCCAAGTGAGCTGCCCAGTCATCTTATCTGAGACAGCAGCTCAGAATGTCTTCAAGGATCTTTCTTCCACACGGGTTGATACACCCTGGGTGGGGGCTAGCCCAGTGACTTGGGAAATGTAAGACCCTCTCTATGAGGGAGGGAAGGAGCTAAGCTGTGTGTTGCTTAGAGAGGCGGCCTCAGAAGTCCAGGGGTTAAGCACCCTGGCAAAGACCATGCAGGGGTTCGGCGGGGCTCCTCTCAATACCCAGCCTTGGGTGAGGGGTTGACTGTGACTTACTCAGGGTTCTAAGGGTAGAAATCCCATCAGGAGGCTGAGTGAGACCAGGAGGGGCTGGTTCCAAAAAGGAAGCCAAAGCAGAGCTTCAGGCACTGCAGCCTCTGCCTTTCTGTGTGCTGTGCAGAGAGAGCTGAGAAATCGTGCCTTGAGCAAAGGCTGTGAGTTCCTGCCTGGCATCCATTCTTTTCTTCCTCATTGACAGAACCTGATTATATGCAGGCATCAGTATGCCCAGCTCAAAGACTACATTTCCCAGCCTACCTTTCTGCAAAGGTTGGCCAATGAGAAGAAAGCCAAAGTTGTTGGGCAAGGATGATGGGAGATTCCTCCTTTAAAAAAAACAAACTTTTTATTAAGAACATTTTCAAGAATAAAGAAAGGTAGAGAGACTAGGGTAATGAACACCCATATATACCCATCACCTAGATTTAATAGTTGTGAACATTTTGTCATATTTGCTTCTTTTTTGTCCCAGAATAGTTAAAAATAATTAGGGACATGATGACATTTTATACCTAAATATTTTAGGATGCATGTCCAAAAAAGAAGGACATTTTCTTACATATCCACAATACCTATCATATCTAACAAAATAAACAATGACTCCTTGTTATTATCAAAGAACCAGCCCATATTTAAGCTAGGAAATTTCTTTAAAAGATTCTGACTCCTATGGGAGGCAGGTGTCTTTTTGATCCTCTTCCCTTTATCCTTCTGCTTTCCTAAATCACAAATATAAAGGCTGGAGCTCCAGCAGCCATCTTGTGACTCTGAAGTCATCATGAGGACAGAAGCCAGGGATAAGTATGGCACAGTGGAAAGAGCAAAGGGTAGGTTGCCAGATTAGCAAAAAACAAACCAAAAAAGCCTAACAAAATAAGATACAAAAAACAAAGACAAAGAGAAAGAAGCAAATAAATAAACAAAAACCCCAAAACACCAATTTAATTTGAATTCAAATAAACAACAAATAATAGGTTTAGGATAAGTATGTCTCATGCAATATTTGGGACATATTTATATTTAAAAATTACTCATAATTTATCTGAAATTCAAATTTAACCGGGCATCCTGCATTTTGTACGGCCCTGTAACGGGCCTAGGTCTCTGGTGCCTCTGGAGCTGCCATACGAGCACTGGACTGTCCATCCTCTTCTCTTCCCACCATATCAAATTAGCTCACTTAATGAGCATCTGTTTAAGCACCTACTATGTGCTCGGTCTTGGGAAAAGTCTTGTGGACACAGTCAGATGGGCACATGGGACTCACAGTCTGGTTCGTAATACAGATATTAAGGCAAATACTCAAGTACCAATGAGATGAGCAATGAAAAGGGGGCATAGGGTTTTCCCCGCTCCCACACTTGTCCATACTGATTACCCCGGGTCCCTGAAGACTAGGCTGTTTCCCACCTCGGGCCCTTGCCCACACTGCCCCTCATCCTGGAATGTCCTCGTCCCACACACCTGCTCATTTCACTTCTTCCACTCATTCAGCCATTCATTCATTCAGCAAACTTGGGTTAAGAGCCTGCTGTATCGTGTACTGGGAAACAGAGGCCCCTTCCCTCAGGTGCTTAGAGGCTCACTGCCCATTGATGAAGTCTTCCTCATGCAAGCATAGAGGTATGGACTGTGTGATGATGGTGGTGCAGGCACAGGAAGAGAAGGGCTTTATTCTCTGGGAGGGGGTGGTGGGCAGCAGGGGCAAGCCAACCACAGAGTGGGGTCTTGAGGGATAAATAGGAGCTCACTAAGCACGTGAGGTATGAATGCAGCCATGAATGGGTAGACAAGTGGATGAAGTCGACCATGCATATGAGGCTGCCCCACTCCGTGACTGGTCCCAGCCACAGCCCCTCCTCTACTCTCAGTGGGGAGCAGGCCAGATCTAGGGAGGCTTCGGGGTCCCCAGAGGGTGGGCAGAGCACTGTCTGGGAGCCAGATGGCATTTCCCTGCCCCTGGTTACACTGCAGTCATGCCCTGAGCCTATTCCAGCAGGAGAAGCCCGCATCTGGGCATTTGAGTCACGTGGTCCTGCTTCCTCAGAGTATATGGACTCTGTAAGACGAGGCTGGAAGGCCCCTGAGTTGGCACATTCTCCAGTCCCCTCTGGCATTTTTGGAGTCCTCTAGGTCAAGGCTGGAAGGTTTCTTATCCACGATCTGGTTCAACCACTCATTTAACTGATTAATAAACCGAGCCCCAAAAGAGCAAAGAACTTGGCCAAGGTCACATCCCTCAGCCTCGTCCAGTTCAGCTCTGCTGGAGCCCAATCTCCTGGCCTTCCTGGCCTGTCATGGGGCTTTCCTGTGCAATCGACAACAGAAATCATACCCAGTGAGAGTTGTAAATAACACCTTGTGTCTGGAGCACCCTGGCCCTGGTCAAATCCCCTTACACGCAGACCCCAGCCCTCCCAGGCAGCTCGGCTTGGCAGCTGCCCGCAAGCACCAGCCACCTTGCAGGATACAAGCTGCAGCTCCAGGAGTCGGCTGACCTCAGAGGGAGCCCCCTGGGGACCCCGTTACAAGGGCAGGGGGAGGATCCTTTTCCCAGCCTCCTCTCCCTTTCCTTCCCCTGGGGACTCTGCCCACCCAGGGAGGAAGCCAAGGCCAATTTCTCCTACTGCATGAAGCAGGGAGGCTGCCAAGACTGAACAGGTTCAGGATTGTAGCCTCCTAGGGCCAGAGTTTTCAATTACGTGTAGTGGGAGCCATGAGGGAGCCTGTAGGAGCCTGGGGGTGGGTTTGTGGCTGGTTCTCCCAGGCTGGGGGCGGTAAGGTAAGGACAGGGTTGGAAAAGGCTTTCTGGGAGGGCGGCCCTGGACCCAGGGCTTAGAGGACCTTTAAGACCTGCCGGGATGACCCCTGTTTTACTGATGGGGCCAAAGAGGACAAGAGACCCACAGACAGCGCACAGAACCAGCGAGAGGCCAGGCCTCCTGACTCCAAACCCAGAGATCCTTCCTCACCCCTGTCTCCTCTTGGGGTCCACCTTTGCCCCAACCCCTCAGTAAACACCAGCTCCCCCAGACATGGTTGTGGCCTGCATGGCACACTGAGGATGCTCCAGGGTCTCATGATGTGGCCGTCCTAGGTAAGCATGTCTTCTCAGGAGTGTGGGCATTACCCTTCATGGACTCAAAGGTTAGGTGTCGATTCCACCTTGCCGTTGGTAATGAAGAACACAGAAGACAGATGGAGGCTGCTCTCACGCACAGTATGCTAATTCCGCTAACCAATGGACCAGGAAATGGCTGGTCATTTGTGCCGCCATCAAGACTCAGAGATGCTGCTTAAAGCTCACTTGTCTTTAACGCTGTCCCCCTGTTGAGGCTCCTCAAAGCGATCGCTCCAGCCAATTTCCAGAGTTGCAGTCAGCAGAGGAATGGGACAAGTGATGGATGTGCAGGCCTTCGAGGGAGCCCTCCACATGCACTCAGACTGCCCTGGGTCCCAGCACCGACTGGATGCCCTTGAGCCAGTCCAGCACCTCTACCTCTGTTGCTGTGCTCACCGGGCCTTCCTCTTAGGGCTGTGGCCACAACCAAGAGGCAGAGGGGCTGCAAGAGGGCCATGAGGTTCCCAGAAGAGAACAGAATTGCTGTGTGGCTAACAGGCATTTCTAGACTCTCTGCTGACTCTCCATTGCTCAAGGGTGGTGGGTGGGGAGGGGGGCAAGAACGCTGCCCGATATGTGCAGAGCTAGCTGTTCAGATTTTGTGATGTGCCCAAGGCCAAACCTGGGGCTGCATCCTTGGCTGCCATTCAATTCCTCATGTCCCAGCTTTGCAGCCCCAGGACTTTGGACTCAAGTCCAATCCTCCTGGGCCCCTTTCCTTCCGACCACCAGCCATAGAGATTTATGCCCTGCTTAGCCATGGAAGCCCACCCAAACTGGGAAAGCTTTCCCTACGGGATAACACAGACCTGGAGAGCCTGGCCCCACCTAGAACCTGGAGGTGAAACCTCAGGAGAACTAATTCCTCTGTGTGTGTGTGTGTGTGTGTGTGTAGGGGTGTGTGTGTGTGTGTGTGTGTGTGTGTGTGTGTGTGTCTCCCCCACTCATCACGGGCAAAGGTATGTGAGTGATGGAGCTCTGCAGCTCGGAGCCCCTAATACAAGAATGCACGTCTTTTGTCCTGAGAATGTCCAGATACCACCTGGGGTACACAAGGTCCATGTCATCCTAGGAAAATTGCTGCTGGAAAAAGCCCACTTTAAAAGGATCTGTTTAAAACAGGGACCTCTTTCCTAGTAAAGGATGGAAAATAAAAGAGGCTTGATGTGAAATTTGTCTTAAAACTTAAAATTTGTATTATAATTTATTAAAATAAATCAATCCTGTTTTTTAAGTTAAGGCTATAGTGCATCAATAATCTTAGGCTGAGCAAAGAATGAATCAAGTGTTGATTTGGGGGTACAAATTTTTCAACACGAAATTGTATGATGGCTCACTCTGTAGGCCATTTTTTTGTGGTTGATTTTCACAGCATGGTGTCACAAAGTGTCATTTTTTGCAAAATTATCTGAAGGCTTCATGCATTTTCACAGGGACGTTATCTTAATCCATGGTACTCAAATCACTCTCATTTTTTTCGTCAAATCAAGAATGGCCAGACCCTCATTTGTCAATGGCTTTGCGTAGAATTTGAATGCTTCTCCAGCATTATTTTCACAACTCCATGAAGTCCTGCAACTTTGGCACAATTTGCAGTTTCACTTTGCAATCAATTTATACTTCGCAGTTGATTTATGTGGGTTTGCATAGGTGAGCAAAGACGGACACTATAGTTTAATGGAAGGGGATGTTTGGGTGGGCACTACTTTCATATATGGTCAGTACTTTAGTGAATAGAGTGTTATGATGACTTTCGCTGCCCTAAGGAAGCTACATGATCAGGGGACTCAGGTACTGAATCCTAGGATAATGAGGACCTATGTGTGGTGGTTTTCCTTTTATGTATCCGGATCCTTCTCCTGACAAGGAGCAGCGGAGGCAACATGCTTCATCCTGTGTTGTCTCTGCTGGTTCTTTTTGGATCGTATCTGAGACTCAGATAGTGAACACGGGCCCCTGAAAAGGACCAGGCCAAGTCTGACACAGCAGAGCTCTGTCAAAAAGAGCTCCAGACCTAACTGTGACCTCCTTAAATCGAGTTCCGGTAGGCTTCTCATCTCTGGACAGGAGTCAATCTGAGACGACAGGTCCCGTCCCATTTTCCCAGGAGCAACAGGCTGCAGGACTCAGGGAGGTGGCGAGCGGTATTTTGGGAAACCCATTTCGTTAAACATCTGTGGTCTCCCAGGCCTTAAATAATAATAGTACTAAGTAAAATTTATTGAGTCTTACTGTGTGCCAGGTGTTGTTGTAAACATTTCACAAGTATTATCTTATTTAAGTCTCGCTACCCTTTTAGTGCTACCCCCATTTTACAGTTGAGGACATGAAGACAAGATGATTTTGTTCCAGGTCACACAAGTGGCAAATTGTGGGTTGAGATTTGAACCCAGGCAGTGTGACTCTAGACCTCATCCTCATAGCTGATGTTGTATCGGAAACTAATTTGACTTTTTTCTTCTGGGTTTGAATAATGTAGGGGGGCAGGATTGAGGTGTTATAGCGTCGTCTAACACCTCACCCACGTTTGATAAGTGAGGAAATAACTTGCCAAATGCAGCCTCCAAAATCAATAGCAAAGTGCAATAAAAATCCAGGGTCCTCCTAAACTAACGAGGTACTTTGTTTAATCAGGAACTCATTTGGAATCACGCATAAGTCAAGAAACTGTCTTTTAGGAAGGACAAAGCTGTTGTCACTCAGTCTCAACAGGCATGGGAAGTATTTTCTCAAAGATACCTCATTTCTTGAAACTAATAAAATAATTGGGTTGAACATGCTCAAATGCAGACTTTCCCCACCAGTGAGCTCTTTTATAGCCACTGAAAAGTCACTTTTTGGGGGGCTCATTATTCCTCAAGATCTTGTGCCGCTCATTTGCATATGAAAGAGGAAGTTCATAAAAGCCCTTTCTTATTTTTGAACACGAGTTCAAATCAGGGGCCATTATCACCCTATAGAAAGACCCAAATGGCATATGGATCATTCTGGAGAAGGGGGTGAGCGCCTTTTAAGAGAATTGTTTTAGTTTTTGCAGGAAATTAATCAGAGAGATGGGCTTTGTGGAGCGGGAGCAAATCTAATCTGTCCTTTGTTCGAATTTGCCTTGCTCCAATTCCTAGCAATTGTAGACAACATGCTCTTTTGTTCGGGAGACACTTGTTACATGCATAATTAGAGACTGCAGTAGCTGTGTTTAAAGAAAAACTGTTTTCCAATGTAATGTGTGATCTTGATAATAGTATTTTCATCAAAGGTAGCAATTACATTCATTAAGCTGGGACTGGCGTGTTGGCAAGGAAATTAAGTGGAAAGTGAATAAAAAGCTCCCCTCCCCCCTTTGTTATCTCCGTCTCTTTATAAGTTGAAATGCACCATGGTGAGCTGGGACCGGGAAATACATAGTGAATATGAAAAAATAAAGTCCTCCTTAACCTTTCTGAATAATGACCCTGCAGATATCCTAGGGACGCAACTATAGACGCACTTTTCAAATTAAAGGGCTTTATTCTCCCTTAATTTCCTATGCAAGTTTTAAACGAGCTCAACATATGATTCAGGTCTTTAAAGGCTGCAGGGCCTTTCAGGATTAATTCACTGTTCTTTGCACACATAAATTAATAGTTTTGTGTTCTCAAAAAACCCACAACAAGGCATAAATCAACCAGTTTAGGAGAGAAATAAGGCCATTTGCTGATTTTTAATTACCCCTTTAACTATTCATTCAGGCTTCCTTATACTTTAATTTTGAGGATGTTGTAAATGAAGTCCACACACTAAGGTGGAAACCTAGCACAGGAAAGGAGCCTCCAGGTTCTTGAATCTCACTGTGTCGCTGTGAGAAATTTATTCTGGAAAACACACACACACAAACATATATATGTGCGTGTCTCTCTCTCGATATATGTATAGCTACAATTGCTATATATGCATATATATATGTACATGTGTGTGAGTGTTTGTGTATGTGTGTGTATCTCCTCCAGGCAGATGCTCTGTCCCCCCTCCCAGCCCCCCAGATTAAAAGTCCTGCTTGAAAAATGTCCTTGCAATGCCTCAAAGGGCTTGATGATTTCAATTTTATTCAACAGAGCACAATGATA
Organism: Diceros bicornis minor; assembly: GCF_020826845.1. Taxonomy (NCBI): domain Eukaryota; kingdom Metazoa; phylum Chordata; class Mammalia; order Perissodactyla; family Rhinocerotidae; genus Diceros; species Diceros bicornis. The sequence goes on along the minus strand of NC_080745.1, from coordinate 85,958,590 downwards.
GCCAGACATTTCTGGGCAAACGTAGATGGAAATATGCCAGCTCCTATCAGCACCCCAGCTCCGGCCAATGTTTGACCTGAAAAGCTTTCTGAGAAAATGAAACCAGTCCACAAAAATCAATCGGGGACCCCTATTTCTTGTGATTGGACACGCACGGCTCTGCGGCAAGAATCATTATCTCTAAATTGATTGACCCAAATGTCATGCAGATCATCTTGGAGAGGCAAAGCAAAGTGCTTGAACAGGCTCCGCATTTTCTGCTGGCTGCACAGCCAGATGCGGTAGTGGCCTTGACGGCCAACCTCTAACCGAGCGGGTCAGGGTATTTTACCCTTGGCCAAGGGAGTTGCTGTAATTTGAGAGAAAGTGGGACTTCAGAAGTTTTTCGACTTTACTTTCTGACCTGTTCATTAGCAGTTGGCTTGACTCTATGAGACGAGAACAATGAATGAGGAGCCAGGAGACTCAGCTTGTGGTCCCAGCTGGTAAAAAGAGCTAACATTTATTGAGTGGCTTCCCATAGGCCTGGTACGTGGCTGGGGCTTTACTCCCGTTGTATACTTCATTCCAAAGCCAGCCTTTGAGGTGGACATTAGTATTATTATCGTTTCCATTTTACAGTTAAGGAAATAAAACCTTAGAGAGGTCAAGTAAGTCAGCCCAGGTTGTACAATTAAGAAGGGGGGAGCAGACATCCATACTCTGGCAGTTTGATATCAAAGCCCAAGCTCTTGGTCATCTGCTGTGTGACCTTAGGAGCAAGGGCTTTTGCCTCTCTGGGCTCGAATTCCCTCGGCGTAAACTAGGGGGTAGCTGACAAGTCCCTAGTGTCCCAAGCAGCTCGACATTTCTGACCACAAGATCTTTCAGGATACCTTTCAGATTATCTTGTCGAAGCAGCTAGTTAGCTTTGGGGGCTTCTGTTGAAGAGCCATATGTAGCCCCCAGAACAGAGAGAGCCAGGCGCCCAAGGATCACAGGGAGCTGAAGATCCCAGGAGGTAGCCCAATGACAGGGTGGTGGGTGTGGATCTCGGTCCACCAACACAGGTGACCAAGAAGGAAATAGTGTGTTTCTTTAGTTTTGGTTGCAACAAGCTTATTGAGTCACAGTGTTTGGAGATGTTATCTAATAATCATCCCCAATTATCCTCTACCCAAGCCCTTTCTCCTGCTAGGTGGTGGCTCCCATGGCAATAGACCTCAGCTCCATATGACAGCTTCTTAGTCACCTTTGGCTCATCGAACAGCCTCAGTTCAGTTCTTAGGACTTAGTCCCATTCTTTTAAAAACTGCAGTCTGTGGCCGGCCCCGTGGCTTAGCAGTTAAGTGCGCGCGCTCCGCTGCTGGCGGCCTGGGTTGGATCCTTGGCGCGCACCGACGCACCGCTTCTCCGGCCATGCTGAGGCCGCGTCCCACATACAGCAACTAGAAGGATGTGCAACTATGACATACAACTATCTACTGGGGCTTTGGGGGAAAAAATAAATAAATAAAATTATAAAAAAAAAACTGCAGTCTCATGTCCATTTTGAAGCTCCTCTGCCCCGACCCCCAGCCCTGGCCCTGCCTATCTCTGTGCAGCTTATAGGGTGTGTGTGTGTGTGTGTGTGTGTGTGTGTGTGTATGGGTGTGGTGGAGGGGGAACAATGCAGGGTCTCTGTTGACTTTTTCCTTTCTACCTTTGGTGTTGGGGCTGGTCGTGGGGGCGGAGAGGGAGGAGGGAGAGCAAAGAGACCTCTGCCTCCTTAAATGGCTGGGTGAGGTGCTGTTCCCTCCTCGACTTTATTGTTCTAGCTCCTTCCCTTTGTGCACGTTATGAATGAGAGTTGGCTACAGCAAGTCCCACTATCAAGGGGACTTGCTTCCTGGGCCTTGGGGGTCTCTTGCCAGAGTGGCTACATTTTATTGCTGGCTCTTTGCATTCCTCTTCGGTGCGTACCTCTTGGTCTTCCAGATAAAAGATTCCTGGAAGATCATATGACACAGTCTCATCTACCTCCTGTGCCAACTCTCAAGCCTGTGAGCGCACACAGGACCCACCTTCCTTAAGTTTTTGAAACCAGGAACTCGAGATGGGATGGTCCTGGCCCCCTCTCTGGGAGTTCCCATGTCATCGTTTCCTGAGTCTCTTTCCCCCTGCTATTATGGGAAAAATCAACAATCCACTGGCTAAGTAAGGTGTCCAACTGGGAACAAAGTGCCAGACGGCCTTCCTCGTAGGATCCTCAACCTTGGCTTCGGGAGGTAAAGCACCCCCTCCTCCACTCTGGTGGGTGGTGGTGAACTCTCTTCTCAGCCCGTCCTCCCCCACGTTGAAGATGGTTTACTGAACTGGTGCCTCTCTGATGCCTGTGGGGAGGTAGCTGGTCCTACTCCTGGTAGTTTTCTGAACTTAGAATATGAGATATTTAGGTATGGTGGCCTTATAATTTATTGCCCAAATTGGAAGGCCCTTTTGGAAGTGAAAGATGGCATTATTAATAATTATTCTGAGACAACAGGCATAAACTGGGGCTGTCTGGGGAAACTGAGACGTACAGTGCCCTGATCCTTGAGCACCTCTGGACTCTAGCTCCAGTTCTGCAAAATGGAAATATCATATCCTACACCCTCTATACTATCGATCAGCGCGAGCATTTCCAATAATGGAAATGCTCTATATCTGCGCCTGAGTTCCATCCCAACAATGTGATGGGGTAACCAACTTTGTTCAGGGCTCCTTTTCCAAGGAGTTCTGTCTGGGTTCTGGGGTCTTACGCAGTGCCAGAGCGCCTCCATCCTCTACCACACTGCCTGCCTCCACTAGAGAGAGGTGGTCTCCTGGCCCCAGGCACTTCCTTCAGGTTGGCTTCTCTGCTTCATCTGGGACGTGCTTGAGGTTCAGCATCTTTTCAAGGCCACAGGGCTCTGCCAGGATCCAGCCTCCTGCTGTCCCATACGCCTTTTCCTCTGGCACACCTTCCCAGGGTGCTAGTCTAGGCTACATGTGGGACATGAAGGCCTCTCTCTCTTCTCCCAACCCGGAGAAATCCCTCTTTAATTTGGGAAAATTCACTTCCTCTCAAGCCTTGTTCTCTACATTGATCTTAGATTTCCCCTTTCCTTCAAACCCTGTTTTCAATGGAACAAAAGTCAGGAAGTGCTGGCACCAGCCTTGTGGGAGGCAAGGAGCACAGTGCTTGCTTGAACGGGGAGCAGAGAAAGGAGGAAAAGAAGAAAAAAAAGTAATAGGTCCAAAAATTAATCTTGTCATACTGCTTCAAAGCCAAACGTTCTTGGTCGCTTGCTTGGTCAAGTGCTCTGAGCACCACTTGTTCTCTTGAGGGAGCAGCTGCTGTTTCTTCTAGAGCAGCACAGACTTAAAGAACTTCTTGCAATAACGGAAATGCTCTATATCTGCACTGCCCCATATGGCAGCCACTAGCCAAACATGGCTAATGAGCACTTGAGACATGGCTAGGGCAACTGAGGAATTACATTTTTAATTTTATCTAATTTTAATTAATTTAAATAGCCACATGTGGCTAGTGGCTATCGTATTCGACAGCACAGTTCTAGAAAATCTTTGAGAGGAGTGATTTGATCCAACTTACATTTAAAAGAATGTCTCAGGCTGCTAGATGGGAAATGGATTGAATAGCAGAAGAGTGGAAGCTGGAAACCAATTAGGAGGCGACTACACTGTTCCCAGAGAGAGATCATGCCTTACATCAGACTAAGGTGCTAGCAGAGATGGAGACATAGACACACACACATGAGGAATCACTTTGGAACAAAAAACAACAAATGTTGGAGAGGATGTGGAGAAAAGGGAACCCTCATGCACTGCTGGTGGGAATGCAAACTTGTGCAGCCACTATGGAAAACAGTATGGAGATTTCTCAAAAAATTAAAAATAGAACTACCATATGATCCAGCTATCCCACTACTGGGTATTTATCCAAAGAACTTTAAATAAATGATCCAAAGAGATTTATGCACCCCTATGTTCATTGCAGCTTTATTCACTATAGCCAAGACGTGGAAGCAACCCAAGTGCTCTGCTATAGATGAATGGATAAAGATGATGTGGTATATATATACAATGGAACACTACTTAGCCACAAAAAAAGACAAAATCGTTCCATTTGCAACAACATGGATGGAACTTGAGGGTATGATGTTAAGTGAAATAAGCCAGACAGAGAAAGACAAATACTGTATGATTTCACTCATATGTGGAAGATAACAAATACATGGATAAAGAGAACAGATTAGTGGTTACTAGAGGGGAAGGGGCTTGGGGGGTGGGTGAAAGGGCTAAAGGGGCACATATGTATGATGATGGACAAAAATTAGACTATTGGTGATGATCACAATGAAGTTTATTCCGAAATTGATAAATAATAATGTACACCGAAATTACACGATGTTATAAATGATTATGATCTCAAAAAAATTACTGGAAAAAAAAAAGAATCACTTTGGAGGTAGAACCACTAAAGGAGGTCCACTGGTGACTGGGCTTCCACATGCCACTCTGAAAACCACATTTGCAATTAAACAGATCCACTCTCTTTACAGGTCATTTTTGAACCATTCATTAGTCATCACAAGAGTCCCTTGACAGAAGATATGTCTTCTTTCAGTGGTGGACACAGTTGGGTAGCACGTGAACTGGGTTGAACAGTGTCCTTCAAAATTTATGTCCACCTGGAACCTGTGAATGTGTCCTCACTTAGAAATAAGATCTTTGCAGACGTGATCAAGTTAAGATGAGGTCATACTGGATTAGGGTGGACCGAAATCCAATATGACTGGTGTCCTTATAAGAAGAGGGAAATTTGGATACAGAAACACATACACAGAGAGAAGACCCTGTGAGGATGGAGGCAGAGATTGGAGTTGTGTTGCCACAAGCCAAGGATTGTTGGCAACCACCAGAAGCTAGAAGAGGCAAGGGAGGATTCTTTCCTAGAGCCTTTGGAGGGAGTATGGACCTGCGACACCTTGATTTCAGACTTCTAGCCCCCATAACTGTGAGAGAGCACATCTCTGTTGTTTTAAGCCTCCCAGTTTATGGTGTTTTGTTATAGCAGCCCTAGGAAATGGACACACCAAGGCAGCATCCACTCCCTATTTCCTTCCTGGCAGACCTAGACTTTGTTCTTGTAACTACCCCTCCTCCAGCAGCCATGTACCTAAGGAAGCTGACCTTTTCCTGCGTGGGTACTGTTGATGTAAAGATAATCCTAACCTCTTGCCAGGGATGATTTTGGAATGGGTGTATAACCTAAAATTGGCCAGGAAGATGTGAAGTCTGTGGAGGACATCTGGGAAAGGCTCCACTACTCTTGAGAAGCTCTTCTTCCCTTGGACATTACTGTGTCTATGGGTAACGCCTGCAGCTGCTGCAGCTCCTGGAGGCCCAGCCTGAGGATGACGTCCGTGGACGGACGGCAGAGCACAGAGATGGAAAGAACCTGGGCCTGATGACCTTGCTAAGCTGCTGAATCAACCAGCCCTGAGGCCCCCAGCTATGTGAGGCAACTGAGACAAGGATTGTACCTCCTCCATCTAAATGGTTCACCAAACGACAAACCCACTGAGAGGAGTGTCAGCAAATAGCATTGTCCCCGTCTGGTTGATTTTCCAAACAATGTTTTAATGCACCCGAGCAACTCCCAGCTGGCCCCCACTTGAATGAAGACAATGAGTAAAAGAAAGGAGAAACGTTTACTAAGATTCTACTCTTTTAAGAAAAAGCACCAACCAAATAGTGCTTCCTCTCTGGCTATCTATCCCATAGATACATTTTCTCAGCACCTGTTCTCAGGTTTTATAGAGCCTGGGGCAGGAGTGGTGTCTTAGTTTGTTCAGGTTAAATTGGGTGGTTTATAAACAACAAACATTTATTTCTGGCTATCTCAAACGTTTTTCTCATCCAGAAAAAAAATACATCTCCTAATTTTCAGAAGTCCCCACAACCTACCTGGCTTTTAACTCCCGAACTCATTTTGATATATTTCTCCTCCTTTTTTCCTCCCTAATAAGAATAACTCAGTTCTCCTGTGGTCTAAATGTACTCAGCACCCTTATGAACTCAGGCTCAGCTGCAGGCAAACCTTCAGATCACTGCCTGAGGTCTCCCGCAGGCCCTGCTCCCAGGGCCATTTTGCTTCTCCAGGGCCAGGACTGCCGGAGCCCTTCCCTTTGAATGTTTTTGCTTCCCTCTCACCTCACTGTCAGCATCACTGGGCATTTCCAGACTCTTGCTCGCTTTCTGAGGTTGCCTCCTTGCTTGTTCTTAAGATTTTGGTTCCCTTTTACCCCACACCTGGAAGCCAGTACCTAACAATCCTTGGCTCCAGGCCTCATCTCATCTTTCCCATGTCAAGAATAAAAATGTTTGACTCCTTTCCTGGGCTCACCTTCACCCCTCTCCAAAGGATATCAGCTGCTTTTAGGGTAAAGCTGGAAGGAAAAATCGGGCAGAGCCTCCCCCTGCTCTCCGGTCTTGACCCTGAGCACCCACTCCAGGCTGAGAAGCAGAAGCGTGCCTCTATGCTGTAGACGTCACGTGTCTAGTTCACACATCGGGAATGGCCGGGGTGGCATCTAGCTCTGATTTCCTCGAGTCGGGAACCAAATCTTAATTCAGAACTAACAAGCTATATGAAGATGCGGCAACAGAAGCAATTTTAAAACTGGATAAAAGACAAGAGTTTAATTTATTTCATCACAGTTTCAAGAATTTGGCAAAGTGTCTCGGATCATTTCAGAATAACGTGTTCTGCAAGTGTTGTACGGATATTCTCAAAGTTAGCACTGCACTAGATTTATCTGGGCGCAGGGGCTGCTGCCCCGGGGCCTGCATTTCATGAACATACAACAATCCCGTATTCACTGGGACTCGGCACTCAGTGCTGGCAGTGTGGCCTGAGCCATCAGCATCAGCGATCAGCCATCAGCTGATCCATCAGCCATCAGCAATCAACACCTTTCAAGCCACAGGAGACTTCTCCATCCCCTCTGCCCTAAGTGGCTGAAAGCAAAGGAGCCTGCATCCAAATGCAGATAGTATCAGAGAAAGACAATATCAGAGAAAGATACTGCTCTGGAGGTGAGGAGGATTTGCTTAGGGAAAAGACAGATTCACTAACTTTTCAAATCCTTCCTCTCAGATACCAAGCGGGCGATAGATTCCTGCATAACCAGGGGTCGTTTCCACAGTGCTGAGCTTCCCTTTCCTGACTCCTCTTTGTGTCCCAGCGGGCAGTTCCAAAGGTTCCCATGAACTGACATCGCTTTCCGACGGTTTGACACGGTGGCTGACGAGATTTTGCAATATTAATAGTTCACATGACTTTTAACTTGGACTGTCTATGAAGGTCTAAGTGCACATGCATGGCATGTGATACCAATTCATTACATTAGCTGATGGACACTGAATGTTAGCACTGTGAATGGTCTTTTTTATAAAAAGTATTTAATGACTAATTAAAATTTCAAAAATTAAAATTAAAAATTCAGTTTTATTTAATAACTTTAAAAATGTATAGTTAGAATTTGATTTTGCCTTTTAGTATTAATAATTTTGAAGATGTTAAAAGAAAAATAACTTTTAAAAACAGATGACAATTTAATTTTAAAATTTTGCATTAACTTTAATTTGCATTTTTTTATGAAAATACATTCTACTTTTGTACAGTTTGAATAAAATCATTTTTAAAAATACTGTGGATCATAATAATGAGTACATATAAGCTCATAATAGATATAGAAAATGCAAACTTAGAGGTTAGAAAACAAAAAAGCTAGAAAGAAACAAGAAATAGAAAATCTTTAGAGAGGTGGTCCGCTTAAATTCTTAAGACTCCATAATAATCAACTGAGCACAAACATGACATTACACATTCTTTATTTAGTGAAGATTTAATTACCGATCAGAACAATGAAAATGTATATGACATCCATTCTCATCAAATTCACAACACGAGAAGGTTGAAATCCCCTAATTTCATCTCTTTATTAATTAAAAATGTAATTACTGATCAAAACAATAAGACCATAGCTGGGCCTCTAGTTGTAGGCTAGCCCCAGGCCCAGGAACATCAGGGGCCAGTCTGTGCAAACTTCAGAGGGCATGTGCGGAGGTGCTGGAGGGTCTGGTGTTCTCTCTTATATAGGGCATGCTGAAATTCTTGTAGGGTCTTAGAGAGGAAATCCACAAACTGAGATCATAAAAATAGCAGAGGAACTAGACGACAAAAGATGTTAGAAGTTAAGGGCATAGGACAATTTCAGAAGAATACAAGAGGAATGAGTCTGGAGAGAAATAACACAAAAGCCTCAAAACCAACCAGCCAATCAGCCAACTAACCAACCAACCCTGAGAGCACTTTCCTCTGCTGGATATTAACAAGGAAGTACGAGGATTTTCTTTCTGGAGATTTTCCTTTTAGATGCCTGTGGAATATTCTGGCTCTTGCATAATAATGTGCAGTTCTTTCCTCTAAGGGGCCGTGGTGAATGCTGCAGTATCTGATTTGGATTCAGGTTCTTCATCATCTATATTATTAGTCAGAGGTGATGAAGTAAACTTGTCGTGAAATTTTTATTCTTCTTGAGATTGCCCTGGATCACTGAGGCCCAGTAGAAATTTCACACCAAAAATCAGCTGGAATGAAGCAAGCATTTGTATAAACTTAGGGTCAACGAGGAGAGAAGTGTGTTAACTCAAAGACGGCATGAATGTCCATGCCAAACGGTGACCTGTCTCGTGAGAACATGACAGTAGGTGAACAGAGCCTATATTTTTTAGGCTCAAAAATCAAAAAAAAAAAAAAAGAACACCCATGCCTTTCTATACCTGGCAAGTGTTTTCGTATTGGTACATTCCACTCTGAGTGATCCCCAAGACTTTGTGCCCATTAGACAAGTGCAGGGTTGTTTTCATCAAAAAATGCCCTTTATTACAAAATATACTTAAAATGAGCTTAGCAGCAATCAATAAGCATATCCTTAGCCTTCGTCTACTTGGAAAAATCAATTGGGTTGAAAAGATGGAGTATTAATGTGCAAAGGAACTACACATACATTACACAGTGATAGGTTTCTGTTATACAATCCACTGCAAAATAAAGCAAGATTCAAAGGGACTGCCCCCTCAACCAGATGGACTCCCTCAGACTCGCTAACCTGCCAAGGGTGCAAAACCTTACAACTCTGGTATTACTTTATTGTTAGAGGAAACAAATCCATTTCCCTCTATGAGAAATTACTAGATTTTTTTTAGAGCATTTATTTTTTCCTTTTTTTCCATATGCGTTATTTCTTTTATTAATTTTTAGACATTACTAGATTTTAAAATACTGAATCTAAGGTGATTTATCTTATCAGCAGTTTCTTCATTAACTCTCTTGCTTATAATAAAGGTAAAATTTCATTAAAGCAAGCTCCACCGAGCCTCCTATTTTGGGGTGGGAGAATGGCAATGAACACATTGCTCTAAATTGCTTTTGGTTCCACAGAACTAGGAAAACAGCTGGCACACAGCTTCTCAACAGCACATCAGGAGAGTGAATGGTAATCCGCAATGAGCTCACCGCCTCTCACTCAGCAGAAGGGGAAGGGGGACTGGGCACTCCACCTTCTGCTTCTCCGCCCCTCTAAGCAGGTGGGTGTTTAGGGAATTCCAGGGTTTACTTGGTTGGTCCTGCTATATTGGGGTGCTGAGGAAGTTGAAAAGGAACATGGACTTTGGGGCTGGAATCATTTGAACACTCAAGTTTTAGTGTGATGAAAATCCCCTGGGGGAATGTGAAACAGGCAAATTCCAGGCCCCAGGTCCAACGGTCTGACTGGATCAGGAAATTTACCTTTTTACAAGGACCTCAGGTGATCTGCGGGTAGAAGGCCCAGGAGATGGCTGTTCACTCTTCCTGAGGACTTCATCTGTCTTTACACCACTAGTAACTATGTAAGACCCCCACATCTCTCTCCCCCACCCTAATCCTTCTCCTGCATTTGAGACATAAATTTCTAAGAGCCTGCAGGACATCCTGCTGGGGCAGATCTGAAAATAAACGTACCTAATGACTACGAAATTCTGGGACTGGTAGTCCACAGTCTGCAATTTTAAGACTATCAAAGTTATTCTAGGGCCGGCGCCGTGGCTTAGCGGTTAAGTGAACGTGCTCTGCTACTGGCAGCACGGGTTTGGATCCCGTGCGTACACCGACGCACCGCTTGTTGGGCCATGCTGAGGTGGCGTCTCACAAACAGCAACTAGAAGGATGTGCAACTATGACATACAACTATCTACTGGGGCTTTGGGGAGAAAAAAGGAAAAAAAGGAGGAGAATTGGCAACAGATATTAGCTCAGGGCCAGTCTTCCTCAGCAAAAGGAGGAGGATTGGCATGGATGTTAGCTCAGGGCTGATCTTCCTCACAAAAAAAAAAAAAGTTATTCTAAAGCAGAGTGAAGACAGTGGTATAGAGAATAGAAGAGGTACGATGGTAGAATTTTGATAAATGGTAGAATTTCCATTTAAGGGAAAAGAAACCAGACGAGTCAACCAAAAGTAGGAGATATTTTGTCAAAAAGCAAAGGAAGCAGAGAGCCTTAAGAAGAAGAGGGGAGTCCAAAACTATAGAGTTTGGAACTGATATAATAGGCTACCAATTAAGGGCAAAAAGACAACTTTTGAGAATATTGTTTAAATCCACTGACAAAAGTGAACGCCAGGTAAAGAGATTAAAGGAGCAGGCTGTGAGGATGAAGGGATGCTGCAGATAGCGACCATCGTGCATCCTTTCAGTGGGTCACGGGAAGTTTATTTTTTAAGGATGGGGAGACTTGAAGACTTTCGTAGATTGAAGGAGGGAGCCAATCGGGCTAAGATAGGCTACAAATGAAGTTGAGAGAATAATGACCAAGTTCTTAGGAGATGTCTTCTCTCTCTGTCTTTTTTTTTTTGGTGTGACACTCAGACTCACTAACCAATCTTCTCCATAAAATCTGATTTAAGGCAATAATTTAATAGGGTTGGAAAACTTTTTCCTAAAGGGCCAGATAGTAAATATTTTAGACTTTGTGGGCAAGAGGTAAAATTGAGAACGTTATGTACATATTTATATACCATTTAAAATGTAAAAAAAAAAAGAATTTAGTTTGCAGGTCCTAACAAAAACAGGCAATGGGTTGGATCTGACCCACAGGCCATGGTTTGCCCATCCAATTTGAACCATGGACCTGGGTCCTTGGACCTGAGTAGAAGTTTTGAATTTTCTCTTTTCCTTGAAACAAGTGTTTCATGTCCAAGGAAATATTATGTTTGAATACCTCAGGTCAAATTACATAAAATTAAATTACAACTAAAGACAAGATGCTAATCCCAAGGCTATGCAGATGGCCCAGCTTGTGTCTGAATGCGAGAAACCCTCCTGGTGAAGCCCCGCTCAGCCAGGCAAGACACACGCTGCCTGTGGAGGACGGGATTCCAACTCGGTCAGTGCTCTTCACCCACGGAGGTCAACCCGTCAAGGGATTAGGTTTCAGCTCCCTTTTCAGGCCTCTCTGTGTCAATCTAGTTTCCCGTGTGGCTGAATGGAGCTGCCTACTTTGGCTGGGGCTATTTGAGAAAAGCAGAGAAATAAGTTAAAGGGAAAATAAAGTGAAGAATTTCAGTAACCTTATAGGTAGCTTTAATTTTACTTATTTTCAACCACGCAAGTAATATATTTATTTAATTACAATTACCCAAGTACTATGATATTCCATTATAGAAATTCGAACAGTAGAAATGATGCCAGTGACCCCCATGGCCTTCTGCTTGACCCCCGTCCCAGCGCAGGCCCTCCATGCAGTTATCAGTGTGGCGACTATACTTTCTGAGTTTTTTCTAAGAATTCATATACATGCTTGTATGTACGGAAATATGTAAGTTTGTACGGTTCTGCATAAATATTATGCAATTTGTATTTTTTTGAAACAATATAACTTGGTGATGACAATCTCAGTATACGGTTCTGCCTTATTTGAACTGCTGCATAGGATTGTATAGTGTGTGTTTCCATGTTTTATTGATCTAGTCTCCTACTTAGCCATTTCTAATTTTCTTTCACTACTACAAACCACGTGCCCTGGAAGTCTCGGCCACGCCTTCTCGTCCATCCTCCCAGAAGCACCGAGCCACACAGCCTGGCCTCCCATGTCCTTGTTGACAACTCGTAATTTTTATTTTCTACTTAACCAGTTATTTAAAGTTATGGTTAGCTTTCTTATATCCTATCTTTTTGTTGTTTATTTACCTACCATTGTGTATAGTGAATGTTGCCTGTAAAATTTTATCTTTTGGAATTTGTAAATATTTCTTTTGTAGCAAAATTCTAATGACAATTCATTTGCATTTGAAAAGACACAAAAAGTTCTTCCTATATCAAACTTGTTAATTATGCTATCCAAATCCTACCTGTTTGCAGGGCTGGCCCCCTGGTGTAGCGGTTAAGTGCGCGCACTCCGCTGCTGGTGGCCCAGGTTTGGATCCTGGGTGCGCGCACCAATGCACCGCTTGTCAGGCCATGCTGTGGCGGCATCCCATATAAAGTGGAGGAAGATGGGCAAAGATGTTAGCCCAGGGTCGGTCTTCCTCAGCAAAATGAGGAGGATTGGCATGGATGTTAGGTCAGGGCTGATCTTTCTCACACACAAAAAACAAATCGTATCTGTTCTTATCTTTTCCTACTCGACTTGATGATTTCTAATTCAGCACCTATGATTATGGCTTTGCCAGTGTTTCTGTGCAATATCTATTTGTTTTGCTCTATACACTTCCCAGTTATGTTGTTAGGGTCATACAGCTGATGACGATTGGACCTTCTTGGTGAACTCTTCCTGTTGTATTATGAGATCCATTTTTATCCTTTAAAATGATTTTTGCCTTTAATTCAGTTTTTTTAACCCTTTCTTTCCCCCTTTTCTTGGGGGGTGAGGAAGATTGGCCCTGAGCTAATATCTGTGCCCATCTTCCTCTATTTTGTATGTGGGACGCCGCCTCAGCATGGCTTCATGAGTGGTGTGTAGGTCCGCACCCGGGATCCAAACTCAGGAACCCTGGGCCGCTGATGTGGAGCAGCCAAACTTAACCACTACACCACCAGGCTGGCCCCTAACTCAGTTTTGATATTAACATTGCTATTCCTGCTTTCCTTTTTGTAGCATTTGTATGGTCATCTCTTATCTCTTTATTTCAACTTTCCTGTACTATTTTTTTAGGTGTTTCTAACTTTATGTAGCTGGGATTTAAATTTTCCTTTTGTTCCATCTTAACATCTTTTATTTGTAATAGGTGAGCTTAACCCATTTATACCTATAAGTACTATTATGTTTGGCTATATTCCTACCTTATTTTGTTTTCTATTTACCATAATTTATTTTAAAAAAACTTTTGTAAAGTTATTTTCCTTCATATTGTGAGCTACTCATACAAATAATTGCAAATCAAACACCTGTAGCCACCAGCTCAGATTTTTATCATGCTTTGTCATTCTTCCTACCTCAGGGTAGCTTTTCGTTAACTCTGAAGGAAGGAAATTTTTTTTGTTTCCTTAGTTCCCTTTTCAGTAGTTTTCTCATCCCTCTAACTGCATGTTTCTATTACCCTATCCCCTTACTCCCCCTTCTTTCTCCCAAAACACACAGGCTCCTACCACACCTGTGTGTTTCTCTCGCAGGCCATGTTCGCAGCTGGCTTCTCTGCTTGAAAAGATCTGAAACATATCCCCGAAGAACTATTAGCTAATAAAGGGCTAGTTGGTAGTGGCATTTTGCTGGAAGGCTTCTGAAGATTAACAACCCTTAAAGACCCAAAGGAATGAATCTGGGAGGGCCAGTTTGAATCCTTTCTGTCATGTACCAATTAAGCATCTTATTTAACCTCTCCATGCCTCAGTCTCCTGGCCTGTAAAATGGGCTAACAAAAGCACCTACTGCATGGGGTTGTTGTGAGTTATTATGTGTCAGGAGTATAGAATAATGGCTGGCACATGCTAAGAGCTCAAGAGGTGTTAGCGCTTATGTTATCATTCTAACAGATCTAAAGAAATACTTTTGCATAGGGTTAGCCTTGGTAGTTTTTCACTCAACCTTTGTGTGAGGATGCACTAATGAGAACAGAAAAAAGACACCTGAGATACACACACATTTCAATAAGAATCTGGTCTTCCTCATCTTTGCAGGGCAGCTTGGAGCCCACAGCACTTTGGACCCTTGGATACAGTGACTGCTCGGCACAGGTCACCAAACGACAAGAGAAAAAAGGTACTGATATCTTGATTTCCAAATTAATGTCGGAGATAATGGGGAACAGATAGGCTGAAATCTCCTGTGGCATTAGACTACAGTGTATCACTGAGTAAAAGGTACAACAATACAAGCTTTCCAAGGGTAACACTGTGAAGCAGAGGCACACATATCACTAGATAAGATCTGTACAATGAAGATGTGCTCAGAGGAGCTGACCTCTCTACTGAGGAGCTGCTTATTCTGCTTTAAAAAAAAAAGGTCCTCTGCTAAAATTTTCTTTAGCATCAAGAATTTAAACTTGGTCTGCATTATAAGACCTCTTCTCTGGAAACAAACTGGCTTACACGAGAGATAAGCTATCAGCTTGATCAACAAGTGTTATATCTATCTTGCAGGAAGATTACATTATTTCCCTGCTTCGTGTGCAGGTATAACAAACAATTCTGCTTCATCAAAGTAGCAAAAGTCTCCAGTCAAGTTTGTCCTTTATTTTTTCATTCTCCATAGAATACTGATTTTATAACACTGAATACAGTCTGATACGTACCATTACAACAAAACTTGCACTTTATGAAAGATCAGTGAAAATATATCAGCAAGGATACAACCGGTACATTTACTAAAATACGTCATAATCACAAAACCAAATGATCACACATAATAACTTTCACATTTGACACACCAGCTCTACACCCTGGGAGAGCGAGTGCTTTTGGCAGGTGATTAATATATGTAAACAATGACACTGATCAATCTTAACATTTCTGAAATATTAATTATTTATCAATTAAACCTAAAATAAATCAATAAGAGTATTAAAATATATCAAGGATAAAATCCCAAATTTGTTGAACAGAGACCAATGTTCAACAGTAGGAAGAGCACTGAATTGGGAGCCACTACATTTGGATCCTTGTCTTTTCTGTCCCTGGATGGATGACCTCGGGCAAGTATTCTGGGCTACGAATCCTTCACTTTTAAAATGAGAGTTAGCTGGATGGTTCTCTAAGGTCTTTCTAGGTTTAACTTTCCATAATTCTAAAATCTTTGACACGTTCATTTTCGTGTTGTAAAATGAAATTTCTAACAATACTAACTTAGCAGTTGGGTAGAGTCCTGCTCTGCCCACCAAATACGGGTGAGCGGTTCCTTGGTGCTTGTGTTCAAGTCTTACCTTCTGAGCCCCATGACAGCCCAAGCCCCAAATTAGCAAACAATAATGATAGGCTTTAGGAGGTGAACAAGATCATCCTCCACTAAATACAAACTCAAGATAGATAGTTTTTAAGACTCCAAAGTCACGGTTATCAAGAAAAGCTATAAGGGAAGAACTACAGGGAAAACCCACAATATCCTCTTTGGTAAATGGTAAAATAACACAATGATTCACCAATAGAAGAAGGTAGGTAGATATATTAACTATAATACCTAATTTTCAACTGTTCTTTGTGAACGTGCACAAAAAATATACACAGAATTAGAACCGTATCAAGACCAAATATAAATTCAAGGCCCAGACGTACACAGGAGCCTCTCTAATGCTGCTCATTTGAACCCGAGGTTTATTGTAGTTTCACGTGTTTATAATTCTACAGGAGGAAGTTGGGATTCTTTTTACGAATGTTGGCTCCATTACCTATAAAGTCTACCTCTTTCACGGAATCACAGAAATTAAAGATGTTCAAGCCCCCTTTTAGGGCATTTCATCTATCCTCTACTTTCCTTATCAGACCACTGTCTTTCTGTTCTGAAAGACTAAATGAGTCGGTTTCCATCATCTCCCTATGTGAAAGTCAGATAGACTTTATCTCTTGATCCAGGGTCTAAATTTGTCCTCATTTCTTCCTAACATTTTAGTGTAATTCCTATCTCAATTGTACTTACATGACTCTGAATATTTACCTATGATTTGCATTACAGAAATTAATCCAATTCACTAAACATGAATGTGCAAAGCAAAGTTACTTTGAAAATGTCAAGTTTTCTTAAATAAACATTATCCTTTCATTTAAGTATTAAAGGGATTCCTATTCAACAGTAGTGATTATTTTAAGCAACTGTATGAGCCTTGAAATGTTTTTCAACATCTCTGACCCATGCCACGTAAGGGGACTCAGGATCTGTACCTTAGAGTGGTCTCTTTTCCTGACTGAGAATCACCAATACTGAAGAAATCACATCACCAGCTATATGTTTTGTCAAGCTTTGCCTTTCTATAATTTGTATAGTTAAGACAATATATTCATTTTTGCCTTCTGAGATATAAAATTATTTTTCTCATTACTCAATATGCTTTTTCAAACTCTAGAGCCACCTTCTATCCCTCATTCCTTACAAGATTTTGATGTCCTTCTTTATTGGGGCAAGAAATTTCTCGTGAGAATCACTGAACCAAAACATAATTTCTGAATGACTATTCATGATAAAGACCAATAACTAAGTTTGAGGAAACAGTATTCAATTTAAATATAGAAAGAAATTGTATCGTTGAAAAATAGTGCATGATAGGATGAATATTACAATATTGAATACATTCTGATTATTAAACCAAATTATTTAAACTTTACACTTGAAAACTAATGCAGACTTGTTTCTAAAATGATCTGCTAAAACCATCATGAAATGCATCTTTTAAACAGGACAATTATAGTAACAAATTATATTGCTTTACTTTGTCAAAATAATGTTTTCTTCAGGGCCGGCCCGGTGGCACAGCAGTTAAGTGCGCGCACTCCGCTGCGGTGGCCCGGGGTTCAGATCCTGGGCGCGCACCGACATACCACTTGTCAAGCCCTGCTGTGGCAGCGTTCCATATAAAGCAGAGGAAGATGGGCACGGATGTTAGCCCAGGGCCAATCTTCCTCAGCAAAAAGAGGAGGATTGGCGACAGATGTTAGCTCAGGACTAATCTTTCTCACTAAAAAAAACCCACAATGTTTTCTTCAATTATTTGACCTACAGAGTTATACTTTATTTTTCACCCATTCTTAGGTATTTAGAACCAGCATTTTAAGATTTTTCTAAATAAATTTTTTTCAGTTTCTACCTAGTTTAGCAACTTAGAATTGAATCTATCTATTCCATAGAATTGCCACCTATAGCAAAGGTTCCTCTGACTGATGCCACAAAATAAAGATTTAATAGGAATATAAAATAGCCATGTCTGTAACACTTCCAATGTCTTTATTTTTCCAAATGCTGATAGAGTGAAACTTCTGTACACCCTGAAGCTAGAATGATAATACTTATAGAACTTTAAAAATAGTTTTGTAGAAAATAGGGATGCATTTCTTCCCAAATTTTAAAAACGATTTCCCGCGTATAAGTTAAGCAGACTGGAAAGTGAAACAGAAAGGTCTACCCCAAGATCCATGACTAAGGGCTTGGATCCCCCAAAGGCACATAGTTTAAGATTCTACACCAGCAGCATCAGGGAGGGGTTCCATTCCTGTGGATGTCAGTATTCTGGATCGATGCACTTGGCAATGGTGTTCAGCTGAATATTTGAAGCTCCTTCATATATTGAACCTTAAACAAAAGGGAGCAAAAGAAACAATAAGGAACGGATCCATAGTTAAGTGTCTGTACAAGAAATAGCTCTACAAACATCACCTCTGCATTTGCTACAAAATTGTTACTGGTAACCTCATTCAACGGCCGCTGAATATGGTACTATTTAACAAAGTGATTTTGCCTTACAGATGATATTTTCCACTTGGAAACTGGATTCTGATGCCAGAATCCGTGTTAAACAGTTGAAGTTTTTCGTTCCTAAACTATTAATGCAGATGCCTGGACTGTTATTCAGGAACAGGTAACTTTCAGTAATGCTCTGTTTCCATCTTCCTATCTGGTAGTGGAGCATCGGAATGCTCAGACTTCATGAGGCACTTAGCTTCTGAAATCAGAAGCTTACTTAAGCTTCAAAGACAACATTAAACTAATGAAAATATTAACATTTTTAGTAAAAGAAAAATTAAGACAGCAGATTTTGTTGTGGTTTTACTAAAAGGCCTGTTGAGGCATTTAAAAAGGCAATTTAATATTTTTAAAAATATAAACCCATTTTTTTTGAAGCAAGACATGGGGAAAAACACCCAGGCACAGTAAAGAAGAGAGCCAATACACATAAAATTGCTTTTGCCAAGGTACCAGTAATACAAAATCAAACAACTACAACAGCCCACACACCTACAGAGGCGAATAAAAGAAAACAAAATAAAATGTAAAAAATCTATTTACCAATCTTTGCATCTCGGAAGTACTTTTCCACAGGATAATCTTTGGTGTAGCCTACTCCTCCCATCCACTCCATGCATTTACTAGTTGTTAGTCCTGCAATCTACCAAAAATCAGCAACAAATCACAAGCTGATACCATGTAACTTTTGCATTATAAGGAACACTCCTGTGGAATATTTTTAGTAATACTGGATTCACTGTTATTGGTAAATGGAGATTAAAGTTATTTCATAAACTAGTATTGTCTCTTTGGTCCCATTTTTTATACCGTTTATGTAAAATATCTTATTAATTCACAAAATTCCTATTTTCTTAAGAAAATTACATATTGTTCAGACACATACACTTGCTGACAGGCATCATTTATTCAGCAAATATTTATCAAGGGCCTTCTTCATATCGCACACTCTGCCAGCCACTGGGTATACAATGGCAGAGGGTGGCCAATCACTGCCGTTTTGGTCCTGGTGCTCATTTGGAGAGACACACATTTAAAGCAAAAATTACAGAAACTGATAAACTGTTTGGGGCAAAAGAAGACTTGCTAAGAAAGCTAACATGATTTAGATGGGGAAGTATGTGAGGAAATTACAGCTTAGCTGAGATCTACAGGACGAGTTAGGGGACATTTCAAGTTGAGGAACTCATGGAAAGGCTCCAAGGGAAAAACAGGTGTATCAGCCTCAAGGACCTGGGAGAGGGCCAATGGGTTGGGGTCAGGGCGAGCTGTGAAGAGAGGAGAGGCAGGTGGGCCTCATACGAGGGCGAGCAGTTTGAATATTGTAATGGCCCCCCAAAGATGTCCACATGCGAATCCCCAGAAACTGCAACTATGTTTGTTACCCTACATGGCAACAGGGATTTGCAGATGTGATTAAGTTGAGGACTCTGAGACGGGGGGCTTATCCTGCATTCTCTGGGTGGGCCCAATGTAATCACAAGGATCCTTACAAGGGAAAGAGGGAGGTTAACAGGGCGAGAGTTAGAGATTTGAACATGCTACACTGTTGGGTCTGAAGACAGAGGAAGGGGCTACAAGTCAAGGAATGCAAGTAGCCTCTAAAAGCTGGAAACAGCAAGGAAATGGATTTTCCCCCAGAGCCTCCAGGAAGGCAGCTCTGCTGACACCTTGATTTTATCCCATTATACTCATTTCAAACCGCTGACCTCCAGAACTCTGAGATAATAAAATTATATTTTTAGGCCACTAAATTTTTGGTAATTTGTTAAAAGCAGCAATAGGAAATGAATACAAATATTGTTCCATTTGTTTTGAGAAGCCACTGAAGGGTTTAAAGCTGGAGACTGACATGGCCTCATGGGCATTTTGAAAAAGGAGACTGGATTGGAGGAAGCAACAGGGACCTTTGCAGAGGTCAGAAGGTGACTGCAGTAGTTTGGTCAAGAAATGATACAGCTGGGTCTAGAGAGGTGGCAGTGGAAAGAGAGAGAAATACACAAAATCAAGAAATATTTAGGGGGTATAATCCTCAGGAACATGATGGATTCAGTGTGGGGGATGAGGGACAGGAGGGTGTCAAGGTGACCTCAGGTTTCTGACTGGTGTAATGGGGGGGGTAGGTGAAGGGGAAATTGGGTCTAATAGCCTGGAACTCAGAAGGGAGGTTGAGTTAGGAGATTAAATTTTAGGGCTGAAGAGGTTAAATGAATATTTGAAGCCACGGAATGAATAAGACATACTGCCGAGGCTGGGAAATAGCAGCCCAGTGATTTGGCTAAGTTCTCCAGCCAAGGTCTAATGTGTTAAATACAGAATGCGTATGTATGAAGAAAGCACTGAAAACATGGGCAATCTCTCCTTGGTGTTTTTATTTCATGTCATCTCCCCTGGCCTTCTCCTTGCTCAAACCTGAAAGCATGCATATGACGCCATCATTCAGATGAGGCTCATCCATTTATTTATTTATGACATATTATGATTTATGATGGGTGTTCTACCTGAATTGGGTGACTCGGTCTCCAGTTAAGATCCTGTGAAAACATCGAGACCTCACATAATTAAAGCACTTTCCTATGGAAGCTTTACATTTTTGCTTTTCTGTTGTAGGAAATGGAAAGTCCATGTTATTTTACTTGAAAAACAAACAAATGCTCAACCAACATTCCTAAGTGCAACGGTTAATAAATACACATCTGAAAAAAAAATGAAGGTTGAATTACTTTTTCTTTTTTTTTACCTCTGATGCATAGTATTTGGCCATAGATGCTTCTTTTATGAATGGCCTTCCAGCTTCTACAAACCTGGCAGCGTTGTATGTCAGTAACCTCGTGGCCTCCAGCTGGGTGGCCACTTGAGCCACTTGGTGTTGGAGCCCCTGTAACATTCAGGCCCAAGTTAGAGAATGATGATCTCCGAAAACACAGCTTTTCCTCAAAGTCCTGCCTGGATATGGAACACTACTGACTCAAAATATACCCCAAATGGGCTGGCCTGGTGGCATAGGGGTTAAGTTCATGCGCTCTGCTTCGGCAGCCTGGGGTTTGCAGGTTTGGATCCTGGGAGTGGACCTATGCACCGCTTATCAAGCCATGCCGTGGCGGTGTCCCAAATATAAAGCAGAGGAAGATGGGCAGAGATGTTAGCCCAGGGCCGACCTTCCTCAGCAAAAAGAGGAGGATTGGCAACAGATGTTAGCTCAGGGACAATCTTCCTCACATACACATAAATATATATATATATACCCCAAAGGAAACTCACATTCATTTTGTAAAAATACTTTAAAATCTGCAATCTAAAACGAAATATGACACTACATGTACTGTTTCTTAGAAAAATTTCAAAGTTCATGCAATTCTTTATATCTTCAAGATTTAAAAAATAAACTATCACAAAATTAGGTTTGAAAATTTGACTGTTATATTTAATAATTATTTTCAACCCTTTTTAGGACCAAAATTCAGCTTAAACTAAATCCCAGCAAAGCAAAAATTTAAATATATTTTTTTACTTGCTTGAAGTAACAAAATTTTGATTCTGCATATAGCCTCAAGGCATTAAAAGATGTTAGCTGCAAAGTAATGAAGGAATATTTGAAGCACCAATTTTCTCTAAGTAACTTTATTGAAGTAACTGCACTGCAGTATTCATGAACACGTACCAGTTTCTTTAGGGCTATAGGAAACAGAAGAATAACTTAAAAAAGAAAACACCCTAAAGAAATCACTACCACTCTGAAATTTTAGAGGGTGATTAGGCACACAGTAAATGTCAGTCAAAGAGAGAAATGAGTACACTAGTGAGAACATGAATATTAATAGTTTACAGTTATAAACAATTTCCTGGAAATATGGGCATAGATTATTACAAACTGAAATGTTTCTCATGCTTCACATACCCATCTGCCCAGACATGTACTGAGCACCTATGGTATGCCAGGCAGTGTGCTGAGCAATAGAGACAATGACAGCAACTGACTGACACTGAACGTTACAGTCAGAGTTCCTTGTGCTTATGACTTATCTAGCCCAGCAGGGAGAACAGATGGTTAAATAATGATGATATTGTGTGATGATTCCTAAGTCAGGAAACCTCAAGGCAATTACTCAATAATCCTAGGGATGGCCTTTCCTAAGCAAAAAAGAGGGATAAGCTGGAGAAAAACAATACTGCTCACAAATACCCGACAGATTCTTCTCCTCCTTCTATAATATTTGATATGCACAAAAAAGACTATGTTATACGTACATAGGTTATGCAGCATAATAAAAAATTGAACACCCACTAACCTATGTGTAGAGCAAATATTTTCTTCCTTATGATTTGTCTTTTTACTTTGTAGCATCTTTTGAGGAAAAGAAATTTGGTAGCCAAATTCACCATTCTCATTATCTTTTATAATCAGTCCTTTTGGTGTCTTGCTTACAAAACATTTTCCTACCATGAGATCAAAAAGACATTCTCCTATGTTTTCTCCTAAAACTTAAAATTTTGCTTTTTATGTTACATCTTTAATACATCTGAAATCTATTTTCTGTGTATGGTGTGAGGTAGGGATCCAGCTTCATTTTTTTCCACAAGGAAAGAATAGTCCCACTCAGTGATCTGCAATGCCATCTCTACCATATAAACTTTCCATACATGCAGGGATCTATTTCTGACCTTTCTGTTTTGTGCCATTAGTCAATTTGTCTATTTATATGCCAATACACTATTCTAGAAATTGTTTATGGCTCGTTAGGTGGAATGCAGAGATTCTAATTATTTTTGAAAAGTACATTCGTTCAATTAAACTGATGGTTGCCATCAACTTGTCTACTCTAATGACCATATTAGGCACCATGAGAGACAGAAAAGCGAGCTTGGCATGTCTCCTGCCCTACAAGAACCCACCATCACGAATACTGGTTTCTTAACTACATTGTGAACACAGGGCCTGGCATGGAGAACATGCTCAATAAATCTGTGCTGAATAAACAACCAAAAGAAATAAGGATGAAGAGGCCTGGTCCCTACCCTCAAGGAGCTTATAGTCTAGAGGAGAGAAAGATACGAATGATGGCAGGCAAAGCAAAAAACAAACCACTATAATGAGATTAAAGCAGTTAGAAAAAAACTCTACTAACTTTTATCAAAGCTTCACAGAGATATATAAAATTAATAATGTTGCTTTTTAAGAGCAAATTTCTAAAAGTTTTAATTACCCTTACTAGGCATCTTTAGAAATATATCATGATTATACCTATTAGTACACCTGACCCCTTCTCCCTCCCTCTCCAACCCCATATACATGGAAATACTGTTTCCTGTGTACAAAGATCAAAAGACCCCATCAAAACTGCCTTCACATTCTGTCCCTTTCCTTGCAATTTATGTGGTGGCTGGCTCTGAGAAAGTACTCTAGTATGACATGAAAATTAGACCCGAAGCCAAGACAAAAAACCTGTAATTTTGACACCTTACTAGCTTTAGCGTTACGACCTTGAGAACTTGCTTTCCATGTGCCTCAGTTTCCCACATACATGATGGCAATGATGGTATGGGCTGTGGTGGGCCCTGGCCAGGCCTGCCATGCTCAGTCTTTCTAGGCCTTGAACTGACTGTGCACACCCACAGCCTAGAATCTCTACATACGTGCAACTGGGGTGTGCTTGTGTGATGCCTAGACGTTATTACAGAGCCGGAAGACAATGCTGCATGACAGAGCTGGTAATGTAATAAGAAACTGTATTTGGAGCCTAGAGCTGCTTAAAGGGAGGTTTTGCAAACATGTAAAGTAATTCTGGATTTTTAAGTAATGTGTTTGAGTAAGCTTGGTAAGCCACCACTCCAGGCTTCCCCCAACCTGGCAAGATCTCAAAGTGGACAGGAAGAATGCATATTGCCACCAACAAATCCCGATTGCCTGGGGAGCCCTGAGAAGCCATGTCATTGGACCAGGCCAGTATTTCCCAAGATGCTTGACTGAGAGCATCTCATTCGCACTTATTGCAGCAAGCTGTGCCTTCTATAAGACGGATGTGTCAAAGTGCAGTCTTCTGAGGAGTGCCACAGGGCTCTGGCCTGATTCTGAACAAGTGCTACATTTCCTGAGCACCTGTTAGACTCGGGCAATGTGTTCTACATATCTACCTGACTCAAAATCACCCTAGAGGGGAGGTCAGTATTATCTTCATTTTATAGACGAGGCACCTGGGACTTAGAGAGGGGAGGTAACTTGTCCAAGGGCTAAAGCTAGTGAGACAAGAACCAGGATTTGAACCCAGGAAGTCTGACTGCAGACCCCATGCCCTGGAACTTACAAAGTGGTGAGGAGACAGCTCCCAAGTGCTCACCACGATATCCCCAGTCGTGCCATAGCTGGGCCTCCAGGACTACTGCTCTGCCCTTGGAGAAGGTCCAGGCATTCACAAATACATGCCCTGCCTCCCCTACATCTCTCCTATCGAAATCCCCCGAGGAATTTATAACACAGCTCTTCATTCACAGGAAGATGGGAGAGTCCAGTACAGTAGAAACATGCCAATAATTCTATACCTGAAAATCAAATATTCTTTTGCCAAATTGTACCCTTTCTTTAATATATGGAATAGTGAAGTCAAAACATCCTTGAGCCAGTCCCAGCATCTGTTAAAAAAAAAGATCAGAATTTCTTATTTTGTTATAAGTTTATGCATTATTTTAATCATTTAAGTTATAAATTCCTTTTACAGGCAGACTGAATCCTTGGGGTAGGGGAAGAACTAGAGATACTGAGGTGGTGAGGTGTATGTTAATAACCTTCACCCACTGCATTTGCAGAACATAACTTCCAGCAATTGGGAGACAATGTGAGAGATGTCATATGAATATGAGGATATTGAATTCCAGCATAGAAGTAAATCTCCTGGCACAGCTGTGTTCACACAAGCAGAATACTTTTCAGGAAACTTCTCCCTTAAGCTCTGAGTCTCCAGGCATAAAATGAACCTCAGAAAATTTTGCTCAAAACTGGCCTGAAAGACTGTAAAGTAGCTCCCTCTAGTCCTAGAAGTCAAATGCAGAAGGTCACTTCTTAACCTTCTATCTTCCTGTCCATTCTGTATATAATCAGGATTAATAAGAGCTTTGGTGGAAAGGGCATTAGAATATAAAAGAGCAGTGTTTCTCAACCCTGGCTGCATATTAGAACCACTTGAGGGAACCTGATAAAAAAAAAATACTGATGTGGATGTCTACCAACCGAATCCAAAGCTTGTGAGTGGAGAGGGATGAGTATGGCCTGAACATCAGCATTTTAAAAATTCCTTAGATGATTTAACACAGAGCTAGAGTTGAGAACAACTGATAGAGACAGCATCTGGTAAAAACATTAATTTACACACTTGAAGAACAAATCAGGACGTGGTGACAATTTTAGCTGAACTGTCTCATTGCTAACCAATCTCCATAGCTATTGAACAATTCAAGCTTAAAAATGGTTTCTAAATTTCAACATTAGGTAGCCATTAAATCACTATCTAATTATGTCAAACTATGTAGGTTTTAGAAAAAGGAAAAAAAAATCAATAGTTAAAGCTCTAGGGGGAAATGCTCACAAACGTATCAATATTTCATTAGTGTTCATTCACATTTTCCTTTAGCCTTTTATTTTGAACTTTCTGG
Source organism: Diceros bicornis minor (assembly GCF_020826845.1). NCBI lineage: Eukaryota > Metazoa > Chordata > Mammalia > Perissodactyla > Rhinocerotidae > Diceros > Diceros bicornis. The sequence continues at coordinate 85,932,957 of NC_080745.1, read as the reverse complement.
AGAATAGAATATTATGCTAAAAATTAGAAGACAAAAAACAAAAACAAAAAACCAAATTAAAGTGAGACAGCAACTCATTGCACTTTTGGCTTTGAGATAAGATGATGACATTATACCCTTATAACTAAAGTTATACTATAAAGTTTATACTAAAGTTTGTTGATAATATCCTATATTGACATGAAAATTGAAATGATCAGTGGTCAATCAAAATAGGCTTTTCCATCTTGATAAAATGTTTTCACTATAAATACTAAAAAACTAAATTCTCTTTGACTGCAGAGTTTTGAGGATGGATGTCTTCAGTTCATTGTTATATGTGCCTCTTTCTCTAAAAGGCATCCATAGCATTAACCAAGAAATAATAACTACCTGACCTTAACTTTTAATTAGGTTATAAGATAACTTGGAGTAATAGACTAAAGCCCAGGCTGTGTATTTTACTGCCAGAACATCTATATTATTTATATGTCTGGGAACAAGGAGATCCAGTACTATAGTTTTTAATGCCCTTTCTGATGAAATTGCATCACAGAAAAACTTTAAAAAGAACAGATAAGCCAATTCTCTTTAGTAACATATTATCTAGCTTTGTGGGAAACATGGGTTAAGTTTTTATCTAAGAATATTTTGTTAGCAAATTAACAGTGTAAAAAAACTAGAGGAATACCACAACATTTAAGTACTCCAACAGCTAATATACATGTAACACCTTCAAAATCCAAAAGCCGTAAGTTTTTGAATTTTGGATACTCACTGATTAAAAATAAATAAACATATTCTATAAAAATGACATAATTTATAATAAAACCAAAGACTTTATTCATTTTGTTAATCTAGAAAATAACTGATTATCACTTAATAGAAAAAAGTAATATGCACCAAAAGGGCAAATTTGGTAAAAAATTGAATAGTTCTCATCTTATACCTCTATTTAATTGTGGTTATTTTATTTCAAGTGCCACACACACAAAATTGACTGATTTTCATATGCAAAACACTAAGCAATAAACCTTTCATTATCTATAGATTAGAGGCTTTTATTACGCAGTAGATTATTATTTACTCTTAATTTAAAACATTTCTTCCAGAATGAATTTCATGCTTTGAAAGGTTGATTTTTTAAAAAATGCCATATTTAATTTACAATATATTTTAGAAGTTATTGATTCAGGTACTGGATAATACTTTAATGTTCTCAAAGGAGAACATCACCACGAAGCCATTGTTTGGGTCTCAGGATATTATATAATTGACCAAAGTGAAACTTGAAGGAAATCACAGTCAGAAGCCATTCTTTCACCTCATGGAAGGGAAGGGAGCCATCTCGTGGTCACAGGCTTCCAAATACTGGTTTTAGGGCATTTTTTCTTTCCACATTTCACTTGACCCACACCGTGGAAGAGTTAAGTTAAATTGGTAAAATTTGACTAACCTGTGCAGCAATTCCTATTCTGCCTTTATTAAGGACTCCTATGGCATACTTATAGCCGTGTCCAATTTGTCCCAGGACATTGGCTTCTGGAACCTGAAAAGAAATGTGTGCAGTTATTTCTCAATTTAATTTGACATAATTCATTCTGATAATATATTTTCAAATGCACATATATTTCCAATTTGTGTGATATTACTGTAGCACAGTATTTATTAAACTGCAAGGAAATTATCAGCTACGTCTCTTTATTTTGTGTGTGTGTGTGAGGAAGATCAGCCCTAAGCTAACATCTGATGCCAATCCTCCTCTTTTTTCTGAGGGAGACTGGCCCTGAGCTAACATCCGTGCCCATCTTCCTCTACTTTATATGGGACGCCGCCACAGCATGGCTCGACAAGCAGGCTTTGGTGCGCGCCTGGGATCCGAACTGGCAAACCCAGGCCGCCACAGTGGAGCGCGCACACTTAACTGCTTGAGCCACCAGGCCGGCCCCATCAGCTACGTCTCTGTCTCCCTCTAAACTGTTTCCCACACAGCTCTTGGAGAGACAGGACTCAAGTCCACGCTGTTCACTACTGCATTCTGTGTGCTATAGTACAAGATAACATATTAGGAATGACAGAAAATATGTAAGTACTTGCTAAAGTAAGGGTAGTAAACCTTTCTTCTGTTGAGGCAATTATTCCCATAAAAATCAAGTGAGGGGTGTGTGTTCACACGCATGTGTGTACAAGAGCGAGGAGGAGAAAGGAGAGAAGAAATAGACTAAAATGTTTATTCATGATTGAAAACAAATCTAGACTAGGAACAATAAGAAATACACTTAGCTCTATAATATGAGCAGTTAGGAGAGAGAGGAGGCAGAATGGAGAAAGAAAAGGAAAGTAGAAGAAGAAAGACAGTTGGGATGAAGTATGAGGCTCAAATGACACCTGTGAAGACCCTCCATGAGTAAAAAGATCAAGTTCTACCCTGAGAGGGAGAAAGTCCATCCTAACCTGTTCTATCTCTGTAAACTTCTAAAGCAAAAGTATTTTGGCAATCTTCTCTATCTCATTTTCAACAGACACAACACTAAACTGTGGGGCACTGTCTGGTTGTTTTCCACTCTCACTGAGCAATATCCCCATCTTGTGGCCCTTGGTGTACAGACACCACACTTCCTTTTCTGAAGCCATGTTTGGTTCACAAGTGTCAAGTTTTCTAAGTATAAACGGGATTAATTCTTGGCACTGGCCCTTGAGGCCAGCTGCTGGGCAGAAAGGTTTCCACTCTTGGCCTAAACGCTTGGGAAAAGTACACTTAGTCATTACCCAACCTAAGAATATTGTTCAAGAGTCTTACAAAATACTCTCGTACACATGCTTAATATCTCGACACTTTTTTTGCATATCTATAGTTCCATGCAAAGCTTATTTCACATTGGTCTTTTACTGGAAATTCTAAGATACCCACCTTGACGTTTCCAAATGTTAACGGACAGGTGGAGGAAGCTCTGATTCCCAATTTGTTTTCTGCTTTCCCTATATGAAGGCCTTCAGTATCACGATCCACTAAGAAGCAGGTAATTCCTTTATAGCCCTAAAAAGAAGATTTAAAACGCTATTACCACTTGGACTGATAAGATCTTCTGTTTCCAAAGAGTTGAAAGTAAACAGAAAACTAAAAATGGACTTGAGCAATAAATATGAAAGGCCTCACAATGGCAACATGTGCATTACCAAACGAAAAGGATTGAAGGGCATTAGATTCAAACTCAAGAACTTCACCATTTCTATTACTTTCTCAGAAATCATTACGATTATTAAAATTACTAAGTTACACTAAAGTATTATATGATCATGAGAACATCTTTTAAATTTAAATTTATTAAATAAAGTTTTAAATTTTAATTCAATTACATGTTACATTAGAGAAAACAGAAAAGATAAAATGTATTTATTTTGCTTGTATGTCTATCTTCCAACTCAATAAGATATTCTTAAAAATAAACTGTATTAAATAGATACTTAAATTATTCATTATTAAAAAAAATTTAAAATTCTAAAAAATCAGATATTATCTTCCTATATAATACATTAGGAGATAATTAATGAGTCCTCCATGTAATAATTACATCAACAATATTTATTTTAGAAGATTAGTAAATAAGAAGATGAAAAGATGTCAGTTGTATAACATTTTCAGTACTGATGAGAATGAAGAATTTTAAGACTAAGTCCTAAAAAGTAAATGGAAGTAGGAAAAGATTTAAAGAAAAAAGATGAGGGAGGAAAAGGGAAAGATTTTGTTTTCAAACTTACCAGGGTAGAGTCAACATTTGCCATCACCAGGAAGAGCCCTGCGTACTCGGCACTGGTAACCCACATCTTTGACCCATTGATGACGTAATAATCTCCCTTTTTATCAGCTCTGGTCTTTAAACTAAAGGAATCGCTACCTGCTTCAGCCTCTGAAAGGCAGAAACTTCCTATCTACACATGGAAGGAAAAAAATTCCAAATTAATAACTGTATTTATACTCTGTATAACAAAAACTTATGGCAAAATAAACATTTATAAATCAAATGTTCAGCTACTTTTAAAAGCCTGTACTTTTCAAAATAGTAATGGTATTCTGATAGTATTATTTTCCAATATATACTCTATTATTTGTCTGAGATTTAAAGACAAGCACACACATCTGATGTTATGTTAAATTGGTTTTAATGATTGCGGTAAAAGACATCTCAATGTAAATGAAACCACCATCAAAGGTATTAGAAAATATAATTGGGACAAAAAAATAATTTATTGTCTTATGATTATTCTCTAAATTTCCAAGTGGCAAATGAGAGGCAGAGTGTATTTTTCTAGCAGAATTAATTTATTGAGCAATGCTTGATGAATTAATGGTGCTGCATTGTAGTCCTGGATAGTGAAGTCAACACTGCAGCTACTCTTCTCCTGAAAATGTCCTAACTCTAGAAAAGATCAGATCAACAACTCATCTCAACTCACTTTTTCTGTAGCCAGCTTGGTCAAGTAGGTAGCCTTTTGCTCTTCTGTTCCATGTTTCATAATCAGCGGGTTAACTACCGTGTTCTGGAGGTCACATAACAAAGCCACAGATGCATCAACTTTGGCTAATTCCTCTACCACCAGGACAGAGGAAAAAAACGAAGCTCCTGTTCCTCCGTAGCTGGTGTCAATTTCAACACCCATCAACTAAAAGAAAAACAAGGAAACAGATTAAGAAAGCTATTTTTATATGGGAAAATTTCTTACAAGAACAAGTTCAAAAATAAATTGCAACCATATAAGTTCTTAATTTTAAAATTTTGTATGTATATTTTAATTTCGTATGGCTATTTCGCTGTTATAGTAACAAAAAAAATCTATAACAAACTACATATATTTGAAAAGGATGAAATTATATGCTAGAATCATTTGTTTCTGTTTGAGACCTAAAAAACAAAAATAAGAGAGGTAAAATGCTTTGAAGGATAACAGAATAGAATAATGAGAAAATATCTTAAATAATATAAATATATCTCTGATAACCTTTATTGCTAAGAACTGTTGCTGCCTGCTTAAAAACTAAGTGGTGTTTTGGTTTGGTCTCTCAACATGGCCCCCTTTAATACTGATTTCAATGTAATAAGGAAACTGAAGAAAGCAACCTTGTCCACGGTGGGAAGATCTACAGTTTCATTTGGCATAATCTCTTCTAGCCAGGCTCCTCCACCTTGACTCTTTCAGCCAAGATATTAATTAAACAACCACTCCTCGTGGGCCATTTTAGCAAATCCAGATGATTAGCAGACACCATTTGGTAGTGTTTCCTACTAGACAAGGCCCAGATGCCTGGTAGACACAACCAAATGCTGGCCAAGGCCTTCCAGTGACTGTCTGACCGTTCAGTAACTATGCCTAAGTCTGGAACAGGAAACTTCCACAGTCCTCCATTTGTGTTTATTTGTTTTTGGTGAGGAAGATTGGCCCTGAGCTAACATCTGTTGCCAATCTTCCTCTTTTTGCTGAGGAACATTGTCCCTAAGCTAACATCCGTGCCAATCTTCCTCCATATTGTATGTGGGACACTGCCACAGCATGGCTTAATGAGTGGTGTAGGTCCACGCCTGGGAAATGGGCCCGCGAACCCGGGCCGCCAAAGTGGAGCCTGCCAAACTTAACCACTGTGCCACCGGGCTGGCCCCGCAGTCCTCCGCTTCTCGGTGTCCTCATTTCAGGAAGAGAACGTGTGTACATGTGATTCAAGACCCAGAGCTGTTAACAGATGAAAGGATAACCCTTCTTTCTACTCTCTCCACACACTTCCAGAATCACACCACGCTGTCATCTGGGTGCAGCTCTTATGTTTTAAGATGACAGGAAACTTTGCTGCTATGAAGGTAGAATCGCAAAGGTGCAGGATTGAAATGGCTAGAGAACCAGCAACGATGCTCTATGAGGAAGAACTGAAGGATGCCTGAAGACTGAGGAGGGCATAGTCCCTGTCTGATGATATCTTGAACAGCTGTCAGAGACACTGCATCTCTAAAAAAGTCACCAATTTCTCCTACATTGGAAATACTGTTTTTGTGGGCTACTACAGCAGGTGACCACAGAACTGAGACAGCAGGAGTCAGGAGTCAGGTGAGGCCGAAAACAGCCGGTGCAGGAAAATAGCTGTGCAACCAACCAGACCCTCCAGGGGATGCTGCATCTAAGCAAGAGCAGGTTGCGGGGTAGCAGGCAGACAACTAATTGCTGCAACGACCCCATCTGTAAGAACTACACCCTCAGGAGAGTGATGCCCAAACTGTGGAACCCTAGACTTCCCGGAGAAGCCTAGAGGTTGTGCTAACAATGAGGATGAAACCTGGCTGAGAAACAGACTGAGATGCTGTCTGACGCACTGTGGCTGCAGATATGATTCCATGTTCCCAAGAGTTTCACTGCTAAGAGAAAGTTGGAAAAATCACTACCATACGTGGTATAAAAAAGCTGGTCTTGGGGCGGCCGGTGGCGCAAGTGGTTAAGTGCGCGCGCTCCACTGCAGCGGCCTGGGGTTCACCGGTTCAGATCCCGGGTAAGCACTGACGCACTGCTTGTCAAGCCAGGCTGTGGCGGTGTCCCATATAAAGTAGAGGAAGATGGGCACGGATGTTAGCCCAGGGCCAGTCTTTCTCAGCAAAAAGAGGAGGATTGGCAGATGTTAGCTCAGGGCCGATCCTCCTCACAAAAAAAAAAAAGAAGAAAAGCTGGTCTCCTTAAAATGGGTAGAAAATAAAACTAGTTAGGTGGAAAGGGCTATTTTTCAAAAAGGATAACAGTTAAGATGTAAGCCAATGGCTCTGAATAGGAGCTATTAGTTCTGGGATATCCTCAGTATTCAAAATAAAACATAAGGATCACGTTACACCTATGGAGAAGGCAGAGACGAAGAGTAAGCGCAGTGACTTTGAAAATGTTCTCCTCGGAGCCCTCCTCCCCCTCCACCCACAGCCAGAGGAGTTCTACTCTTATCTGTTATACAGATTGTGCTTCCGATAAAGGCCTGTGTGACTCGAAAAGTTGGAAATCGGCTGCCCTGGTTAATGTGGAATTCAGGTATCGCCTCTGCTCTAAGTTCCCCACGTCCACAGGGAGGATTCTGGAGGAATACATGCTCTACTATGACGTTTCACTGACTGAGGTACTGTTTCTTAACCTCGGCACTATCAAGCTGGGTAAGTGGTGGCGTGGCAGGCTGTCCTGCGCACTGAAGCATGTTTAGCAGCACTGCTGGCCTCTATCCCACTAGGTGCCAGTAGCACCCCAAAGTTATGACAACCAAAAAGGTCTCCTGGAGGACAAAATAGCCCTTGGTCGAGTACCACTGGTCTAAAGAAGTTACTCTTGTTTCTAACCTTTTACTTAAAAAGCACAGTATTTCTAATTTAGAATGATAATTTAAAAAAATCTTTAACTAGTATCTCAATGTAGAAGAGAACACAGATAATTTTGACTAGGAAGTGAAGAGTTCATTATGGTATCACACAGTTCCTAAATTTAAAAGTAAGCATACATTTTAACACTGTAAGGTATTTATAAAAATTTGAAATTGGAAGAATTATGAATTATATACCCCTTGTTGAAATAATCCTTGTATTACTGATTTTTCCATTTTTGCATTTTCATCCATTGTTGAAACCAAAGGAGCAATTTGTTCCTCGGCAAATTTTTTAACTGTAGGAAAAAAAAATACTCATAAGTCTTTATTTTCAAAAAAATTTTTTAAATTAATGTAAAAAAATCCCATTCACAAACTTAGATGAACATATCCCCTAATCATGTCATATGTCACATAATTTCATATTGTAGACCCAACTCAAGACCAGAGGAAAATGAGGTAAAATTGAGAAGTTTACTCACCTGTGCTCTTTATCATCGTCTCCTGATCCGTGAATATTTGCAGGGGGGCGCAGGGGAGTCCATTATTTGTTATATTGAGTAGAGCTTCTGACTGGGAAGATTTTGGGATGCAAGGAGGCGTTTTCCAAGAAGACAGGCAAGTCAGGAAGTTTCTTCTTAGCTATAGGAAGAGTCCGCATTGAACAGGGAACACACACACAAAAGTATGTGAACATCAGTTTCTTTGGGAAAAACTTTATAACCCATTCTTCTATCTTGTATCACCAAAAGGGAGCTTAACCTGGCACATTTTAAAATTCACTGTCTTGTGAAAAAAAACACAAATTGGTTTGTTAATATGTATCTCCTTTATCCGGCAATGAGCTGTTCAAAAGAAACAAATTTCCCAGATAATTAACTTTTACCTTCAAGGAAACAGAACTTTCTAGATGGAACTCATTCTTAAAACTTCGCATTTCACTGACTTTTCGGGTAGGGAAACCTGAAGACAGCACTATGACAGACCAGCGTAAAGCTCACTCTCTCCCGGGGCAGGAATACGTGAGGGCACAGGGACAACTGAGGGGGCAACCGTGCTTTTCTGGTTTCTGTGGCTAGTTTTGCTTTTTCAGTTTCGCATCAGTAAGAGACAGTGCGGCACAGGGTTAAGAAAACAGGCTCTGGAGTCTGAAAGAACTAGTCTCTAACTCTAGCATTTGATATTTACTAACTATGTGATCTCGGGCAAGTGATTTTTAACCTCTCAGTTAAAACCAGTCTTAGTCTCCTTCCCTGTAAAAAGTGGATAACAACCTCTTGGAGTTTTGTGAGGATTAATGCGACAATCTACATAAGGGTTTATGTAGTATCTACCATACAGTAAGAGATCAATAAAGGGTACTATTTCTACTACAACTCCTAAGAAGACAGCAGTGGAGGTCACAGCAGAAGTCATGGAAACATAGTCAAACTGCGGCCTCGCTTTTCTTCCATTAGTGTGTCTCCCTGTCGCAGTGTCCCAAACCCTTCAACTTGCTGATTCCACTCAGCACTGGATTTGTTATAATTTTGTTGAAAAAAAGAGACTATCCAATTTTAAATGCTTGTTATATCTTTCCAATTTATTTTGTTAAACTCTAGTACAGGGGAAACAAATAAGGAATTAGTCTTTTCCCAAATCTAAAAACATGCTAAGTTAAAGAGGCCAGCCACAAGATCACATATTATACGATACTATTTACATGAAATTTCCAGAATAGGCAAATCCATAGAGACAGAAAGTAGAGCAGTGGTGGCCTGCAGCTGGCACTAGAGGGTAAGAATGAGGAGTGATTACAAAAGTGCACGATTATCTTTTTAGGGTGATGGAAATGTTCCAGAACTGGATTGTGGTGATGGTGGCACAAGTGTAAATTTATGAAAAATTACTGCATTATACACTTAAAAAGAGTGAATTTTATGGTTTGTAAATTATACCTCAATAAAGCTGTTAAAAAAAGAATTAGTGCTTCCTTTTATTCAACAAAAATTAAGAGAGACTGTATTCAGTATCTGCCAAACGCTTGAGAGCACACAGAAGGTTCAAGGGGAAATAGAAAGTTCAGCAGCTTCTGAGAAGTTTATGGTGCATTAGGGCAACAGGATACATTTCATGGAACAGGCAAGATACAAAGCCAAGCTTTGCAGGATTAAAAAGCAAATGTAGTAACACACTGCAATATAGTTTCTCAATACTTTTGATTATACACTGAATAGATTATTGATAAAAAGAGAAAAAAGAAACAAGAGTCACCATGTTTGAAATCGTTGTTAAATCTTTCCTATATATCAGTCAATTTTTGCAGTTATGTGCCTAGGAGTACAGGTATTCAGCTCTGGATTCACCTGGGAAAAAGAAACATTGGCCAGACAGAAGAAAAATGTATATGTCTCAATTTTTCTAGTTAATTTTCTTTTGTTTTCTTTTCAGAATTAGGAGACAGAGAATTTGTAACAGTGGGCCCTCCAGGAGCAGTTCAACTGACACCATCTTATCAGCAGAGCAATTAAGAATTGCTCTTCAGAAAATTTGCAAAGTCACATAGCCAGAGCACACGCAGAAGAAGAAATCTTGATCTGAAATTGAGATAGGTAGCTAGGTAGACATGAGCGGGGGATCATAGCTAGAGACCTTGCCGCATCAGTGGAGCGTCTTGCTGGCATCCAGACACGAGCAGGGAATCACAGCTGGAGACCTCGCTACATCAAAGAAGCATCTTGCTGGCATCCCACAAGATACAGATAAAGGGGAACTAAGACCCACCTGGCACCGCCACTGGAGTCTGAGACCTTCAACCACGAAGATAAAGATAATAAGTGCACAAACAACACATACAAAGCTTTCTACTATACACCTCTAGAGGACAGTGTCCTTTCTTGAATTTACATACAAATTCCATATGCATTAGTCCCCCTTCCACAGGGGATGACTGCCATGACAGTTTCGGAGATTCCCCTAGAAGGTCAAGAACTCCCCCTCCCGACGTGTGGATGGAGGAAAGACGGTTATTGGTGGATGATGAGATAATGCTAATTACCTTCAAAACAGCCCAAACGAAAATAAAACTAACCCAAGAAATGGGGCAGATGCGTTCTCTGGCACTGCCAGCTGCTCACTTGGAGTGTATCTGACCTTTCCTCTAGTAAATCTTTGCTTGCTTGCTGTTGCCGTTGTGTCGGTGTCTGAATTCCTCTCTTAGGCTGACCAAGAACCTGGGCAATTGGACTCTTCACTCCGGTTACAAAATGACCACAGAACCAAAGATTCTCCTCCCCACAGAACCAATGGACCGAGACGTGATCGGAATTCAAAAGCTGGACTCTTATCAGAAGCAGGGAGTCCGTCATTCGTTCCTCCCCTACCTTACCATAAATGTTTAAAATCTTACCATACAAGTTTAGAACCTTATCATAAATGTTTAGAACCTTACCATAAATACTTAAAGCCCATCAATCAAAACTCCTCCTGCCAGCATTTCCTTGTGCCAGCTTGTTCTCCCTAACCTCTTAAATTTCACCCCAAATCCTGAATTGGGGAGATAGATATGAGGGCACAAGCCCCGCCTTCCTGCAGATCCATCTTGCAGAATAAAGCTGATTTCTTTCCCAAAGGCTGATGCCATAATTAATTGGTTTGTTCACGTACATCGTGAGAACTCCAATTTTGTGCAGTAACAAATTTAGGGCAGAGTTGCATGGAACATTTTTTTCTCTTAAAAGACACAGTTGGGACAGGAAAACTTTGGACTAGAAAGAAGGAAGGGGGATACATAAAGTATTGTCTTCTTCGTGATGAAACAGGTGCGAAGAATTAAAAAGAAGGGCAAGGAGAAGTGAGGTAAGAAATGGAAGTGCAGAGCGGCTCAGAAAGGAGAGGAGTGTTGCTGAGCAGCAGCAGGCACAAAGAAAGAAGGAAGAACTGGGGAAAAGGAGGAGAGGTAAGTGCAGGTGCAATTTTGCGCAACGGCTGGTGGTGAAGTCATGGATGGGACCCTCAATATATACTTAAATGAATGAAAGCATGAGCCAACTAGTCTTCCACAAAATGATCTTGAAACTTGCCTATTATATTTCAAAAACTGCAATACATTGCCCACATTTCTTATTTCTAGGGGAGACTATTTACTTCACTAAACCCACTACAGAATTCTTTGTGTCTTAGTCAATATCAATATATCACCTTTCTACCTAAGTTTATCTTTAACAGAAAGCCCACCATTGAGAAACTTAAGAAGCCAGTGGGTCTTACAATAATACTCATTTTTTCCCCGCAGATACAACTGTGACCTCCTTAGTCCCAATATTGCTACTGACAAAGTATATTACTGTTCAACACAGCAATTCTTTTAGATTCGCAAGATGAGATAACAGAGGCAAATGCATTTTAAAAAGTGTGAAGTTGTTGGGGCCCACAGCAGGCCACCCCAAAATATCCCACAATAGCATATTGATTATTTTGAATTAAAGTTACTTGAGAAGCAAAAAGGGCATTCTGACCCTCCTGTCTCTGTTCCCCGGGAAAGCAGGAAACACATCTCCCACGTGAAAGGTGCTCTCCCTGCATGCTTATCACCAGAGCTAGGGGATTCAGGGCCAAGAAGCCTGCATAAACAAACCTTCCCAATTTCCTTCCTCAAGCCTAAACTCTGCTTAAATTCCTCACTAATTACATACCCCAAATCTAAGTTTCTTTGTCCTGTCAATTTTTCACAAATTTACTGTTTCTTTGTGTAATGTTATATATGCTGCCTACTTTGTTCACTCTCCGAGCATCATTTCTTTATGATCTCCAATACATACATATTAAACTGGGTTTTTCTCCTGTTAATCTAGTCTTGTGTCAATTTTATTTTAGTCCAGCCATAAGAACACAAGAAGGGAAGAAAGGGGATTTCCCCCCACCCCAACAAAGTGGTATACAAATGTAGGGTCAGATTATTGAAGACGCTCATCATAAGATACAATGGCTATATGCCAAGTGAATGGAATCCATTTTTAACTAAAGCACTGAGATATTACCTATCCGTTTTGGCAGAAAAAAATTTCCCTTTAATATGACAGTCTTTAATAAAGGAAATGTTTCCTTTAACCGTACAGCCCAAGATTTCGATGATGATTTTCAACTGTGCCCTGCCCTTCAGTGTTGACCTCAGCCTCTGCAGCTTTGGTGTCCACTCCATCAAAATGATTTTCCACAGTTATAACCCATTGCACCACATCATCACATTTTTTTGTATAGAGCAGCAATTGCTACTTGAATGGAATAATGGTTATTTATGCCTTGCCAAATGCTTTTCAGAGCTTGAGTCTGATCTTTTCCTACTCAACTGACCAGAGTCCTGTTGCACTTAGAAGTACTGATGATCAAACCCCGAGTCTTAGATTTCTGTGAACAGAACAATGAATTCCATGAACTTGGATGGGGGAAAAATTATATCTTTATTTTACTAACCTCTAACTTCTAACTCCTTCAATTATGAACGTAGGCAACAAGTTACAGTAATATTAGGAATTATCTGTGACTCTGTCACCAAAAGAAATCACAGATATTTTTATATCACATAACAGTTGGTGCAAATATCTTGAAATATTGTTGGTGCTCATCACTACTTCAAAATTACAGTAGTTATTCGAAATGCTGCCAGATCTTATTTAAGAATCACATATTACTATATCACTATATTTTTATAACTTTTATTATAATTTATTTCCTTTATAAATCCTATATATTTTATTTTACGCATTTTAAAACATTTTGAGAAAAGGTCTATAAACTTTACTACATCACTGTATACCTTTCCTCCATGGCACAAAAATGGTTAAGAACCCCTGACTGCTGAATATTCTGGTCAATCTTTTGCTAGCCTCATTAAGTTTAGCCATTATGTTAGTCATAATTCTTCTCCGATATGCTCCAGCGTAATGAAGTATTATTCCAAACATTCTTACAGTGTCTCAAATCTAGAAGCCTTTACAATGTATGAAAGGCAAAGAACAACATGTGGGAGAAGTTGTGCTAACCTTTAAAGACCTACTTAGACTTTTCCAAAGGAAATGTTTTGATGTAACCCAAGAGTGCTTCACCTTAAATCCCTATATGCATTGGTTCCCACCAAATGTGCCCTTCTGGCTCTTTTTCCTGCAGGTGTGCATGAGTATGAGTGTACATGTGTATTTTTTTCATATTTTGATTCCATTCCAGCACCACAGAGCTCACACAGTTCATGTTAGCCTTCTCCTTTTTTTTTTTTTTGTAAGGAAGATTAGCCCTGAACTAACATCCGATACTAATCCTCCTCTTTTTGCTGAGGAAGATTGGCCCTGGGCTAACATCCGTGCCCATCTTCCTCTACTTTATATGGGGCACCACCACAGCATGGCTTGACAAGCGGTGCATTGGTATGCAGCCCGGATCCAAACCTGTGAACCCCGGGCCTCGGAAGCGGAGCATGCAACCTTAACTGCTACGCCACTGCCCCAGCCTTCTCCTTTTCTTATTGGTAACTTCTGACAGTGAGAACCTGGCTCCCATGATCTAGGATGAATTTACTTATTCAAACCTAGTACATACATAATGTAGTTTCAGAACTCCTAACCCATACCCCTATGAGAAACAAATTTATCCAAGTACAGTGCTTGTGTACACTTCTTTTTGTCTTTAGCCTAACAAGTAGCTCCAGTCAAAAGACTGTTTCTGAAACTTCTTTCTTCCCCACCTCCTTCAGTGTGGTTGTGTGATTCAGTCATAATGATTCTGGAACTGATAAATAAATGAAAAGCAATAGGATATATTGGAGTATTTGAGGAAGCCATTTGGTTTAAAACTAATTCGGCCTGACCTTGTTTTTCCAAAAGGGCCTGTTGTGGCCTGTGGAGCAGGCATTGTACATCTGCTTTAAACATTTACTACATCCCTGCAGGGGAAGAGGGAGAATCCTACCCGCCCCTGGCCTGTCCCTTTCCCTTAAGGTTCTTATAGCTGGCCAAATAATTGAAAAGGCAGGTTAGCAGGAGAAAATAAAACAAAGTTTAATAACGTGTATACATGGGACAGACCCAGGAAGAACGGGGTAGCTCGCCAGAACAGCGGAGGTTCTCATCTTAGATACTATCTTCAGTTAAAGACCAAGCAGGATGTTGGGGGTGGGGGTTTGGGATTTCAGAGGGGAGGAAGGCAATTCACATGGAGATGGAAAAGCAAATGTCTGAGAATGCAGCCCGAGAGACAGAATTTCCATAAGATGGGCTTGTTGGTGCCTTTCTTATCACACCTATTTTACATTATACTATAGTTATATCTCATGGTATTAGCTCCTTCCTGGAACAGGCCTTCTGTCTTAAATTCTTTTAGGCAGTTAGGGGGAAGGCCAAAGTGTCTTTCAGTCTTTTGTCCTTAAAAATAATCAAGGCAAAAAGACACATTTTGGGTGGCTAATTCTGATCCCCCACATCCCAAAGACAAGAAGGATGCCCTTAAAGATATGGATGTAGCTTCCCCCCATATCAGCATTTCCTTAAGGATAAGCATCTCTTCCTGGGAACTAAGGATTAATTACAGACCTGCTGTGCTCACCTGTGAGCATTGACCTGCTTGCTGACCACTGACCTGCTGCTCTAGCTCAGCATCTCGTGACAGTAGTAAAAGAGATATTCCCGTCATATGTGATGTGTGCTCTTTGTTCCAAGATGGTATATAACCGCTCTGTACACCCCATTCTTTGATGCCCTTCCTTCCTTGGGGAGGAAGGCCCTGGGCTATAGTCCTCAAACCTGGCTCATAATAAACTCATCCCAATTCTGAGTTATAGATTGATTATGGATTATGTGCGTTAACAGGACCAATTCCAATGTGTGGGGGTTTCTCCCACACCAACAACTAATTCTCCAACATTGGCTGGGCATCCTACAATTCAGTTCAATTCTGACATTATCATTGTGTCAGATCCCACAGGTTAAGGGCTCAGTCCTATAAGACTGCTCCACCCCAACCCCTTCAGGCACCAATCCCAAGTCCAGATTGTCACCTGTGCTTCTGACCCCACTGCCTATAGATTGGAGGTTCCCACCACCCCCTCCTTGGGTTAGTTTAATTTGCTAGAGTGGCTCATTGAGCTCAAAGGAACATTTTACTTACTGGATTACTGGTCTATTATAAAAGGATATAACTCAAGAACAGCCAGATGGAAGAGATGCACAGAGCAAGATATGGGGAAAGGGCTTGAAGCTTCCTTGCCTTCTCCCTGAATTTCTGGGAGAATTTCACGTCCTCACCAACCTGGAAGCTCTCCAAACCCTGTCCTTTGGGTTTTTATGGAGGCTTCATTACACAGACACGACTGATTAAATCATTGGCCATTGAGGACTGATTCAATCTCTAGCACCTCTCCCCTCCCAGGAGGTTGAGGGATGGGATTGGAAGTTCCAACCCTCTAAAGACATAACTGGTTCCCCTGGCAACCAGCCCCCATTCTCAAGTGCTTTCCAAAAGTTACCTCATTAACATAAACTTAAGTGTGGTTGAAAGGGATTTGTTATAGATAGCAAGACAGCCACTGCACCTTGTGGTTCTGGAGGGATTTCAGGAACTGAGGACAAGAGACCAAACATACAACAAAAGATGCCCCATGGCTCTTACTGCTCAGGAAATTCTAGGAGTTTTAAAAACTGTGAGCCAAGAACCTCAGAGGAAGACCAAACTACGTATGCATTATGCATGGCAATACCATAACTCGTAACAGAGTTACACGCGCCCCAGCCTGCATGCCAGCTTTCCGCTGTGCCCTCTGTTTAAATCTATACATACTGACAAGAGACCTTCACCTACCGAGGTATATGGGGTAACTATCCAGGTTCAAAACTGATTCGGCTTGAACTAAAGAGCCTGACTTATGGCCTATCAAACATACATTGTACATCTGCTTAACCATTAAGGAATACACTCTCTTAAGATAAGAATGCAGGGCCGGCCCCGTGGCTTGGCGGTTAAGTGCCGCGCTCCGCCGCTGGCGGCCCGGGCCCGGATCCCGGGCGCGCACTGACACACCGCTGCTGAGGCCGCGTCCCACACACAGCAACTAGAAGGATGTGCAACTATGACATGCAACTATCTACTGGGGCTTTGGGGAGAAAAAAGGAGGAGGATTGGCAATAGATGTTAGCTCAGAGCTGGTCTTCCTCAGCAAAAAGAGGATTAGCATGGATGTTAGCTCAGGGCTGATCTTCCTCACAAAAAAAAAAAAAAAAGATAAGAATGCATACTTCCCCTCCTACACCCTGTTGGTAACACCTGGATTAGTCCCTTTCCTGATATCACAGTCACAATGACCTGGTAATTTGCAACTAAATATCTTTGAAATTTTGATGAAAATGTATCCTGGGTGTGTTTAAGTATGTTCTCTGTTAAAAAGATATAAGACTGTACTGAAAACCATGCTTCTCCAGAACGCTTTCTAAGGCCTTCCCGGGTTATAATCCTCACTCTGGCTCAAGTAAACTCACCTATTTCTCTTATCTTCTCTTATCTATAGAATGGTCATTGGTTATTTTGCATCAACAATATATAGTTTACATATTGTGGTGTATGGTTTTGACAAATGTAGAGAGTCATGTATCCACCACTAGCTCCTCACAGAACAGTTCCATCACCTCCAAAATTCCCTCATGCTGCCTCTTTGTAGTCCTATCTATTTTCCTGAACTTCCCAATCAAAACCCTAACCATGAATGAATCGAAATGTCAAAGCAAAACAACCAATAACCATTCTATAGATAAGGGAAATAAGGTGAGTTTCCTTGAGCCAGACTGAGGATTATAACCCGGGAAGGCCTCAGAAAGCATTCCAGAGAAGCATGGTTTTCAGTACAGTCTTATATCTTTTTAGAACAAAGAACATACATTAAACACAACCAGGATACATTTTCATCAATTTTTTAAAGAGGTGTTTAGTTGCAAATTAGCAGGTCAGCATGACCCTGATGTGAGGAAAGGGACTAATAAGGGCGTTACCAATAGGGCGTGGGAGGGAAAGTATGCATTTTTATCTTCAGGGAGTACATTCTTTACTCTTACAGTTAAAGTAGATGTACAATGTATGTTTGATAGGACATGAAGTCAGGCTTCTTTAGTTCAAGCCGAATCAGTTTTGAACCCGAAGAGTTACCCCATATACCTCAACATGTGAAAATCTCGTCACAATCTACCTTTTTGGTGCCTGCATCCAGGGAGCCTAGCACAGTCAGAAGACACACAAACAGGTGGCCTCATTCAACTGTAAATTCATAGTCTCTAACTTCAATTTAGTCCCTTTCCCATCCCCACAGTGAGTATCTCAAACCCCACAGTCTCCTCAAACCTTCACCCCTTACTGCCAGCTTATGACGTCTACTTTTACCAGAGAAAATAAATGCCGACAAATGGGAACTACCTCAACTTTTTACCACCAAACCCATACATTGCCCTGCATCTGCACCCATCTTTTCCTTCTTCCCTCCTCTTACAATGTAAATGTACCTCTCTTTTTGTGATAGGGGAAACTGCTCATGATGTAATATTAAGTTTTTTTTAATTGAAGTATAATTGACATACAATATTATATTAGTTTTTGGTGTACAACATCACCAAATCACTATTCCATGTTTTTACACATTATGAAATGATCACCACAATATGTCTAGTTACCATCTGTCACAATACAAAGTTATTATAATATTATTGACCAAATTCCCTATGCTGTACATTATATCTTCATGGATGTCCCTCCACCTCTTCTCTGAATCCCGTTCTTCCTATCTTTGTAGGATCCTTAGGCATCACTTTTGTCTTCTCATGTTTTTCCCATTTCTCCCTGCTCTAATTCTTACCACGTTAACCATCTTTGAACCTTGCATCCACCTCCAGCTACCACCCACTCTCTCTCCTCCCCTACACGGCCAAACATCACCAAAGAGTTGCCTGACTTGCTGCCTCTACCTCCTCACTCCCCATTCACTCCTTAGCTCACCCCAACATGGCTTTGCCCCCCACCAATCACCAGAATCTCCTCCCTACAAGGTCACCAAACATCTCCACGCTTTTCAGGCTTCAACTTAATTACCCTCAGCAGATTCGGTTCAGTTGAGCACACCCTCCTCCCTCCAAATGCTCTTATCTCATATTCCCATGATGCTTGGCTCTCCTCTCATTTTCTTCTCATTCTTCCCTGACCAATCTTTCTCAGTCTCCTGCTCTTGCTTCTCTCCCCCACTCCCCACCTGACCCTTAAGGGTTAGGAAAGTTTGAAAATATAATATTGAGTAAAAAAAAAAAAGCAACTTGCAAAAGGATTTGTTCAGGATGATAGCATTTATGTACACTTTAAAAATACACCAAGTGAGGGGCCAGCTCCGTGGTGTAGCGGTTAAGTACGTGCGCTCTGCTGCTGGCGGCCCGGGGTTCGGATCCTAGGCACGCACCGCACCGATGCACCGCTTGTCAGGCCATGCTACGGCAGCGTCCCACATAAAGTGGAGGAAGGTGAGCACGGATGTTAGCCCAGGGCCAGTCTTCATGGCATGGAAGATCGGCATGGATGTCAGCTCAGGGCTGATCTTCCTCACAAAAACAAAACAAAACAAAAATACACCAAATGACAGTATATATTCTTATGGATACAAACAGATGAAGTAAAAGTTTAAAAACATGAACAGGAAGCATACACAGCAGCTTCAGGATTGTGGTTATCTCCGCAGAGAGGGTGAAAGTGCAGAGTTTGTGTCAGAATTGCTTTATTTCTTAAAAAAAAAAAATGTAGCAAAAGAGGTCTGTGTGTCTATGCGTGCCAGTTATACTATTTCCTGCACTTTCCTATATATTAGAAATATTTAATAATAAAAATTTTAATGTTAAGACTTTTTAAAAGTATGTATAATTGCCTAAACCACGTATTATTTGGGTTGTCAAAGTAGGTTTGCCTTTAAAACGTTAGATGTAGACTTTGGATAACATGCTCAGCATCACACTACAGAACAACTTTATGGCTTTCCTAAGAATCTAACTGCCAGGGGCTGGCCCCGTGGACTAGTGGTTAAGTTCCACATGCTCTGCTTTGGCGGCCCAGGTTTGGGTCCTGAGTGTGGACCTATACCACTCATCAGCAGCCATGCTGTGGTGGTGACCCACATACAAAATACAGGAAGACTGGCACAGATGTTAGCTCAGGGTGAACCTTCCTCAGCAAAAAAAAAAAAAGAATCTAACTGCCAAATATAGTGACACATAATTAAACTAAGGAAACCGGTTTATTCTGGGAATATTTACCAAGGACTCTTAGAGTCTTTGAAACAAGTGCCCCTGAGATTTAAACTAGGAGTTGCCACTCTTGGCTACATACCCAGATCGCTTGGGGAGCTTATAGGAAAAAAGAGAGATTTTGCCCCACCAATTAAGACTCTGATTCAACAGACTCAGAATGAAGACTGAGCTTCTGTATTTCTAAAAAGCTCCTGCAAATGATTCTAATGTGTAGCCTGGGCTGGAATCTGTAGTTTACATGCATGACGTTGGAGAGTAAAAACCCCATCCCTCTTACAACTGTTAAAAAAGAGATAACAGGCCCAAAATGAAGTTACTTATGCTAAGTGCCACCTCACCAAATCGAAACTTAATACCTAACTAATGACAGTTTCAGCCTCTCTCAGGAATAGAATCTTGCACCAGTCAATTTGGAATTACCTTGTCAGCACTAGTGAGGTAATCTGCCTGATAAACCCCTGCTGTCTCCTAAAGAAAGGTGACCTTGCCTCAACCAATCCACTTTTTGCTAGTACAACTTCCTTGTCTTGCTCCTTTCTGCCTCTAAAAGTCTTTCATTTGGTACAGCTCCTCAGAGCTCCTTTCTGCCTGCTAGATGGGATGCTTCCTGGCTCATGAATCATTGGACAAAGCCAATAAGATCTTTAACGTTTACTCAGTTGAATTTTGTTTTTTAACAGATTTGGGGGGCCGGCACCGTGGCTTAGCGGTTAAGTGTGCATGCTCCGCTACTGGCGGCCCGGGTTCGGATCCCGGGTGCGCACCGACGCACCGCTTCTCCGGCCTTGCTGAGGCCGCGTCCCACATACAGCAACTAGAAGGATGTGCAACTATGACGTACAACTATCTACTGGGGTTTTGGGGAAAACAAAAAAAGGAGGAGAATTGGCAATAGATGTTAGCTGAGAGAAAAGAGGAGGATTAGCACAGATGTTAGCTCAAGGCTGATCTTCCTCACAAAAAAAAAAACAGATTTGGTGGCAGTGGTGGGATCTGAAGAAAACTTCTGACAGCTTCAGGAACAACGAGAAAACCAGGCGCTGGTACCCACAAACCCTTTGAGTTCTCTGTCTTTCTCACTGTTTCCGAGGGCCGTGGGTAAGTTCCTCTCAGTTCTGAGCTCAGATCTCTTTGCAACAAGCTCCCGATCTAATTGGCTTTCCAATCTAGGGCAGGTCACCTTGAGCTAGCAGATGATTCCACCTGGAACCAAAGCCCCTAACCCTAGGTTCAGTGCACAGTTCCCCATTTGATTGGAATCCCAGTCCACAGTCCTCATTTGTTGGGGTCTGCTGATTCAGTCCTTTCCCCAGTCCCCTGTCCCACAATGGGAATTGCTGGTGGTGCGCACAAGGCCTTCTCTTGGCCAGTCCACAGTAATATCTCATTAACTGCTCATGTGTTAATGTGCACACGAGGTAAAGGCTATTGCTAATGGGAATCTCGAAAGCCAAAAGTCACAAAATTGGTGGGCACAGAACAAGTACTTAAAAGCTATTAGAGCCCTTGCCACCTAACTCTAAGACTCTGGTGTTAGGATAAGTTGGTCACAGAATGGGTTAGATTGGCACTATGTCAACCACCAACCTCAAGAAAATTTCTGTGCAACGAGGTACACTGTAAAACACTACATAATCCCCAACCCAGAGACAGATCTCTCTTAGGTGTTAATTTGGTTCTGAGAGACCCAAGGCTTAAGGAAATGGGATCCTTAAATTCCAAAGAGTTGAGAGCACCACCTTCTAGCACACTTGCTTATTTTATGTCTAAGAATTACAGTCCTGGGAGCTGTAGACATCTAAAAAATGGCAAAATCTTACTAAGGACAGCCTAGAATTACAGTGACCATTATGGAGAATGTTCCAAGTAGACAAGATTGTTCATTTAAGAGGTGCACTTGAAAGCAAGGGTTCCCAAATCAAACAGAATGGGATACCTATTTTAATTGGTATGTAGAAGCTTCCAAAAGCCTTCAAGATTCCAAAATAGCTTCACTGAAACATCCATTGCAAAAGGCTAATGAAAAATTAAAGACACAAGAGGTACCTAAAACAAAAGACAAGAAGACTGATGTCACTCCTACTGTTCTCCTCTATCCTTCTTTACCTGAGTACTCAAGTTCTCCTAATTCTCTATCTGAACTGCCTTTCCACTCTGAAGAAAATACTAAACAGTTACCTTTTAAAGTAAGACCACCCGAGGCTGTAGGCAATCCTCTTCAGGTATCTTTCACTCCTTGGTCAAAGACTGAACTAAAGGCTATAGTTAAAGAATTTCTCAAACCCAGGGAGGATCCCCAAAAGTTTTCCAAAGAACTTAGAGTCCTCATCAGGGACTGTGACCTCAAGCTGCCAGATCTTTATCAGCTTATACACATGCTGGTGGGACCTGGTAAAGCCAAAAATGAATGCAGGAAGTAGAACGCATAAACCTGAGGATGATATTCGGAGCCTTGATCTTCAACATGGTCTGCTCATGGACCAGAAAAATATCACAAAATAGCAACCAATCTTTTAAAAGCAATTGCTAGAGTCTTCCCTGCCCCCACTGATTGGTCTTTTATTCAAACACGCAAACAAATGAAAGATGAATCTGTGGCAGAGTTGAAAGCCCACCTGGAAGCTCTCTTCCTACGGCATTCTGGGTTCCATACAATAAATGATGTTATCCAACCTGCTCTAGCTGCCCTATTTGTAAATGGATTATCTCCTGAGATCAGTGGATTGACAAAAAGGCAGAAAACAGGATGGGAGGCCACTGGTCTGACTGAACTTGTGACCATAGCTAAGCACTTTGTAAGGACTTTGGAACAAGACGATAATCAAAAGTCCACCCAGCTATTAGCCTTACAGTTGCAACAGCTCCAAGGCCAGAAACCTAAAATAACACTGGGCCTCCCCCATTACACCCTCCAAGAGGTCCATCATCAAAACACTCGCCCAGAGATCAATGTCTCAACTGAGACACTGGAAAATGACAGTCCTCAAAGGTCTTATGCAAATCCTTCAACAGCAATTTGAATGCCCCCATATCTATGCCCAAAGGAGGGCCCCCATATGGATCCCTCCTGGGGTTGATGGGACTCTGAGGGATTTTGTGGTACACTGCTATATTATTCCCTTAAACAGCCAAGGAGAAACTAAAATTAAAATTAATGGAAAACCTTGCGAAATTCTGGTAGTTACCAGAGCCTGCAGTTGGGATTCCGGGAAAACCGGCAGAAGCTAGCAAAGGGTGAGAATTCTTGCTAGATCCAGCTCTCACAGATCTCTGTCTGTACCGCCTGGTTGAGAGAGGAAAATAAAACTTCAAGTATCCCTTCCTTTCTAAACCCAGACCCGTTGATAACTGATCCTTCCTCTCCCAGATCTCTGTCTGTAGCGCCTGGTTGAGAGAGGAAAATAAAACTTCAAGTGTCCCTTCCTTTCTAAACCCAGACCCGTTGATAACTGATCCTTTCTCTCCCAGGGACAGCTGTTACACTGTTTGTCTTTTGTGTCCTGAGAACTCAGCTTGGTAGCTGTCAGGTTTGGGGCCCCAAATATAGCTGGACAGAAATATGGGTTGCACTCCATTTGTGGCTAGATGTTGCTGGACAGAAATGTGGGTTCAACTCAATTTGTGCCTAAGGTCTATTGCCAGGCTCAGGTGAATGTCTAAGTCTACCTTTTGGCTGCCTTTGGGAGTGGCTCTGGATCTTGGGCGGATAATATCTTCTGCACCCTCTCTAGGAACGCCTCATGTGTCACAGAGTTGTTCAGTACTGCCAGGACAATTTACTGTTTGTTCTGGCTGACACCTGACAAGATATGTGAAAACATTTTTGGTTTTTTTTGGCTCTGTGGTCAGAGGTTTGCCAAAATGCAAGCTGATATTCAGAGCCTGATAAAAACTTTTTTTTTAGGCCTTCTCCCATAAGTTAAAATGTACGTAGAGGGGAAAAAAAAAACATGCCAAAGATAAACTTCTAAATCTAAAACAGAAATCTTTTGATTTCCATCCTAGTAGAACATCTCCCCGATAGAAACAGGCAAATTGAAGGTAATGTGGTTGGATGGATGGCTCGGCCCTTTGAAGTCATTTAGGTCGTAGGCCCTTTGAAGTCATTTAGGTCGTAAACCAATTCTTTGAGGAATTAACAACAACTATCTTTGTCTTATAAATTGAGTCTTTACAAGAACAGAAATTCAGCTCTAGAAGCAATTCAAAGCCTACCTATGCTTTTTATCAATCCCCAAATGTTCCCTATTCATGTCAAAAGGCTTGTAAGTATTGCAACAATTCTAGCATTAGGAAACAAAAGTTCTTCCTGGAGGAACTGGCACTCATTCTCTGTGCCTCCAACATGTAAATATTCTACCTGGTCTTCTCCAAAATCTCTTATCTAGGCCATCTCTTTGAAAGGCAAACTTCAGAGAGGTGATTCTTATCAGAAGGAGAAAAAAAACGGGAGGAAACGCTATTTGGAATTTGGGTGAATGAAAAATCTGAAGTGTCTTCCCCATAAATATTAATAAAACACTTCAGCCATCTGAGCAGGTAACCTTAATTTATTCCATCTGCCAGAAACACGATTTGGATTCAACTGCCCTTTTATAAACTAGTGAGTTTTGCATTATCATACCCGTCTCATGGGCTAAAATTTTAGAACAAAAGTTATAACGTCTCTGTGTGTCTGTCTGCATGTTTATATGCGTCTCTATATGTACACTGTAAATGTGTGATATTTTTTCTACCTTCAGATGGTATTGCTAACTTAATTTGCAAATGAGTTCTATTTAATTGGCTTAAAACACAAGTGTTTATATGAATTAAAAACTACTAAAACTCTCAGAAATATAGAAACTAATCCAAATGTTTTTCAAGTCCATGTGATCTGAGATAACCTTTGGCAAATAAAATTAGTTCATGTTATCTCTGTTACAAAATTTGTTAGCAAGAAAAATAGCTTGGGATGATGGCTGACTTTGTGTAATGTCTCATAAAGTTTTTGTGGGTAGGCTGAACATAATTGTTGGGAGCAAATAAATTAAATAGATGTAAGTGGGACAAAAGTTTCTAGGTGAGCTTTTCAGCAATAATTGTTTTATAGTAGGTCTACTTAAATTGTTTCTCCAAATCTTTTTGCTAACTTGAAACCTTAGAGTTTTTCTAAATTAAATTAAATGCTGGATAGTCAATGAATATCTAGATCACTACCAAATAAAATAAAATAATGAAACAGTTACTGAACATACGTTTATCTACTTTTGGTTTCTTAATACCAATAAACTTAAGATATTTGGGTTTATTAGTAAACACCTTTTGCACCACATTGAAAAATTCACTATGAGTAAGAATACACTTCAAGAAATTATGAAATGTATTTCTAAGTCTGCCAATCCACAGAAGGCTAGTGTAAAAGACAGTCCACAATTGCTTACTTCTTAGTTTTCACTAGGAATTAAGGATTCTAAAGGTTAAGAATTCTAATAATATATGTAATTAAAACTACTTAGAAATAATAAAAGTGAAAGGAAACAACTATGTATGAAAAGCAGGTAAGGAAAGTAGAATGACTGATCGCTCGAGAATGAGAAAGAGGGAAAAAACTGTAGGACAAAATTGTAGAAGGTTTGTGGAAAAGAAATCTTGGGAAAGGAATTTTATGTGTGGTCAAGCTGGCTAAGATTGAAATGAATCTATTTAACTTAAAAAAAATGAGTTTTTATATCAAAAGTACACTTGTGCAAAATTAGGATTTGATTCTCTCTGTTAAAAGGACAAAGTTTTCTCAGACTTTGGGTCTGCTTTTGACAAGAGATTGTGAAAGTTTCTCTACCTTGTAAGTAATCTGCCTGGACAGCAAAGATTTTGTCCTACCAAAATAATTTATTGTGCTTCACATTATCTTTATCAGGTTTTTGATTACATAGGAAAACCCAATCTTCTCAATATTAAAAGAGCCAAGTTTTGTTCACAACTGTGTATCCTTCTGTATTTGCCTTTACCATCTTTTATTGCCACTTTGGTTTAACAAATAATTAAGTATTATTTCACAATGATCTGTGATCCTATTTAGTCAAATGTTCAAACCTTTTGACATTTTGACAACTTCCTAAAATCAATTTCTAAGTGAAGTCTTTCTGACCTTGAACTAACTTTGGGATTTTCCAGAGGGTCCCTGGAACATCTCAAAAGATTTGTTCTCTGGCCTTAAAAAAAAAAGGAGATGTCAAACTAATTAGGCTTATTTGATATGTTAAATTTCATGGGAAGCATTGTTAGATAAGAAGTAATACTAAGCCTTCTTGATGTTGTATTTTTACAGGTATATGTTATAAATGTTCCAGAAATTGTATGAAATTCCTAAAGTCTGATATGTCCTGGTGTAATGTTATCAGTGGTAATTCCAGTTATCTTAAAATGTTGTATGGCACAGAAATAACCAAATTTCCTTGTCAATTCCCTTATATTGAACTCTCATCAGATCTTTAACCACGGGCATTTTTAAGTCTTCTGTCATTTACAGACAGTTATTGTTTTACTCAGATGCTTTGCAAAAGTGAGATTCATGGAAAGGACCCTACTAAAAACTCTGACACTGCTGCCAAATTACAAGGTGCTGAAACTTAAGTGCATATTTCACAACTAAAGAAGGCTCCGCCTGACATCTGGTCCTGTGCAAATCCTAGAGACCTCAAAATCAAACTGACTAGGAAGAGAAGTAGCTGACATCAAGGCAGACTGCTTCCACCCAAGACGCTGGATCAAGACTTCATACTCTAACTAAACACGAAACTTTTTCTTCTTCTCTTTCTATCCTTTACTCTGGCATTGGCCTAGAAAGAATGCCATCATCCATATCTCTCAGGCCCTTGCTAAGGGGGGTAACCTTTCAGACTGCTGGATTGATCATCAAAAACTCTGACCTGTCCATGATGCTAGAGACCCCCTGGTCCTCCTTGTGACCAATTTTTCTTCTATTCCCAATGTCATCATAAACTACAATTGACCCCCCGTTAGAAGTCACACAGAGTCTGACTTTTACAGCCAGAACATCCAGTGCCTTGTTTTTACCTTTCTCCAATTATAACTCTACTTGACCAATTAGACACAAATACCTATGCAAATCGTAGTACATTTGCACCCTGATGTTCTTATGATTATCTAAATCACATCAGCCCCCAATTATGAAAAGATGTCAACAGCAGCACTCATCTTTGCAAGGAATTTAGAATAACTTTTTATTTCAGGCTAGATTTACTTCCCAAATGTGCTTAAAACCTAATTGACCCCTGGCTTGAATGGGCAAATGCAACAATCTCTGTGAATGAATGCATTAATAGTGTGCTGCCTTAGTAGAAGTCGTTTGTGCCTCAACAAGATTTATCTATGTCTGTGGTGGTTATCATTCTCCTTGGGCCTACGAATGCCTAGATGGCAAGGCATAACCAGGCAATGCGTCTTAGGTTACCTAACTGTGCCCCTAACTGTCCACAATCAAAATGAGACAACTCATTTTGAGATCAACTCCCCTGAATTTACATTGCTGAGTTAGAAAGGACCAAGCAGGAGGCATTCATGATTCCGGATTTTTTGCTTCCCTTGGCAGGTCTCTGGTTAGGAGTGAGTGTGAATGAGGCTACGATCAGGAACCTCTACTTAACTCTTGAAGACAATGCAGAATCCACTGCTAAATCAATAGCTGCCCAACAAAATCCTTAGACTCTTTGGCTAAAGTTGTTCTTGATATTAGGATAGCCCTTGATTATCTTTTAGCTGAGCAAGGAGGTGTTGTTGCTGTGGTCAACACCACTTGCTGCACCTGGATCAACACTTCTGAGGAAGTTGAAACTCAGTTACAGGGCCGGCCCCATGGCTTAGCGGTTGGGTGCGCGCACCCCGCTGCTGGCGGCCCGGGTTCGGATCCCGGGCGCACACCAACACACCGCTTCTCTGGCCATGCTGAGGCCGCATCCCACATACAGCAACTAGAAGGATGTGCAACTATGACATACAACTGTCTACTGGGGCTTTGGGGAAAAATAAATAAATAAATAAATAAAATTATAGAAACTCAATTACATAAGATCACTGAGCAAGCCACTTGGCTTAAGAAAGCAACTCCTTCAACAGGGTCTTTCTCTGACTTATTTGATTCTGATTGGTTTGGGTTTGGGGGACCTTGGCTCCAAAGCACACTCCAGACATCGGGAATTATCCCGCCTAAATTATCATAGTGGTCCCCCTGGTGCACCGTATTCTCTCAAAAGCTTTAAATGCATATTCGCAGCCAGTAACCACCAAGCAAATGATCTCCCTAAGACTGGAACATCAGAAAAGGAACGAAGAGAATGACTGACTTAAAAAATGTGAACC
Source organism: Diceros bicornis minor (assembly GCF_020826845.1). Taxonomy (NCBI): domain Eukaryota; kingdom Metazoa; phylum Chordata; class Mammalia; order Perissodactyla; family Rhinocerotidae; genus Diceros; species Diceros bicornis. The sequence continues at coordinate 85,904,958 of NC_080745.1, read as the reverse complement.
TGAAGTCATGACCTGTAAATATCACAGAGACTCAGCAAAAAGATGTCATGACTTGTGAATACCACAGAGAGGATCCGTAAAAACTGCAAGAACTTTGGAGCGGTAGCTGGGAGTGGTGCTAATACCTTAAATTTTGGTCACATCTCTCAGGCCGAGAGTCTGACCAAAAGGGGCGAATTGTTAAAAAAAAAAAGAGACAACGAGCCCAAAATGGAGTCACTTATGCCAAGCGCCACATCACCAAACTGAGACTTAATACCTAACTTACTTACAGTTTCAGTTCCAGGAATGGAACCAGTCAATCTGGAATTACCTAGTGAGGTAACCTGCCTGATAGACCCCTGCTGCCCCTTAAAGGAAAGTGACCTTGCCACAACCAATCTGCTTTTCGCTAGTATAACCTCCTTGTCCCCACTCCCTTCTGCCTATAAAAGTCTTTCATTTTGTACAGGTCCTTGGAGCTCCTTTCTACCTGCTACACAGGATGCTGCCTGATTCATGAATCACTGAAGAAAGCTAATGGAATCTTTAAAATTTACTCAGTTGAATTTTGTCTTTTAACACAACTTTCAAAAGCCAAACTATTCACTTGTCCAAGATAATGATCCATGAGTGTGACCCCCTCCCCACCCGCCGCTCTCCTCCTGCCCCAGATGTCTGGCTTTAAAATTTTTCTTTTGTTTTGAACGGGTAACAAGGTTCAAAAAAGCTGTTGCCCCATTCCCATCCAGCCCACTTCTCTATTATCAACCCATAGGTAACCACTTTGATTAGCTTCTTATGTACCCTTGTAGTATTCTTGATATACAGTCAATCACCACATAACGTTGTTGCAGTCAACGACGGGCCACATATATGACGGTGGTCCCATAAGATTAGTACTATATAGCCTAGGTAGGCAGTAGGCTCTACCATGTAGGTTTGTGTAAGCACACTTTATTATGTTTGCACAATGACGAATCGCCTACCACAACATTGCTCAGAACACATCCTTGTCATTAAGCAACATTTGACTGTACAAATATAAGAAAATATACTTTCTTATTTTCCTCCCTGTCCTCTCTAAAAGTAGCACGCTATGTACCCTCTTCTGCACCTTCCTTTTAATCATGTAGCAATATATTCTGGAGATTGAAGCCAGGTACCTGAGGGTTACTGTAAATATTCAACAAGAACATGATTATCCCTCAACCTTGTTCCCAACACAGACACAGATGAAAAGAAGTTAATCTTGTTTATTTGCTGTTTTCTTGTTTAACCTGAGGGGTGACTCAAGGGTCACAAAGATTTATGAGCTTGTTTATCAGAAGAAAAAGAATGCGTTTAAGGAGGTTACTATCACCAGATAACCAGCCTCCAGCTTCGGTTGATGCCCAGAAGTCTGACTGCCTGAGGGCTTACCTGGAGTGAAACAAACATGGATTTCCCCTTTGTTTCCCCAAAACTCCTCCTCCCAAGCCCCTTAGCTCTATAAAACCTCCTGCTTTCTTCTTTTGTTAAGGTGGATTTCAGAGAACCTATCCTACAGCCTTCTCATTTTGGCCAATTCGAATAAAACTTTCTTCATCTCCAAGCACCTGTGTCTCAGTGATTGGTTTATTGTGCAACAGGCACATGAACTTGAGACTAAGAGGTTCAGTATCAAGATATTTTCACATTTGTACCTAGAGAGGATCTTCATTCTGTTTTTTATAGTTGCAAGATAGTCCACTGTGTATAAGAATGCTTGTTTTTTTTTTAAACCAAGTCCCACTTTAGGAAGCATAAAAAACTAATTAAAGTCACTATCTAAGTGGCAGGGCAAGGAATGGGTTAGATGGTCCAGGGTCTCACATGCTCAGCAATAAACTGCGAGCCCTTTAAGAGCCATGTGTCCTTCTGGTCCCCTTCTAGGCAGGATGCCAACCGTCTGGGCAAGACACCCAGCTGCTGGGATTTGTAATGATCCAAGGTTTGGCCAGCCTGGATCTTAACTGATCTCACTCAAAGAACATCACGAAGGAACATACAGCTCCTCCACATGAGCTCCACATGTTCCTGGGAATGCTGGCGATACCAAGGACAGCCTCTCTTGGCAAGTACATAGCCTTTGTGCTCCCTGCCTATACAAGCAACCCCCTCCCCGCCCATGATAGCAGTGTGCAACTCTGTCCAGCTGGATGCCCCTGGACACTCCCTGTATGGAAGTCCCAATAAACCTTATGTCTTGCATGCCGTCTCCAGGTCTTTTCTTCGCTATCTCTGCAACCTATCCCGCACTGTCTGCACGACTGGGCGTGCGGCCAGACAGATGGTACTGATATAACAGGATTCCTTTTGTTATTATATACAGTGGGATAATGGGATTTGTTCTTTAGCCAACTGCATTTTGTTGGGAGTGACTTTAGCAATGAGCACTAATGGAAAGTAGACACTGCTTTGGAGCCACCACTCTACCAAAGCCCTGGACTACACTACACCTTGTTTTTAATATTATTTTATTTTAATAAAAAAAGTATTCTTATATTTTTATTTCTCATAAGTTTGAATACCTTTTCATATGTTTAAGAACCATTTATATTTCTTTTTCTGTTTGTTTAGTCATGTTCTTTGCCCATTTTCCTATTCAATTTCTTTCACTGTTTTTCTTTCCTATTGATTTCCAGGAGTACTATACAAATCAAGGAAAGTAGCTCTTTGGTGACAGGAATTGAGAATTTCTTTAACTAGTTTGTCATTTGTCTTTTGACCTTGCTTATATAGTTTTTTTGTTTTTTGTCATGCAGAAGTTTTTGATTTTTATGTTGTCAAAATTATTCTTTCTTTGGGTGATGGCATCTGGTTTTTAATTAGAATGACCTTCCTTACTTTAAGATAATGAAGAGATTTGCCCATGTTTTAGTATTCTTTATATTCAATTTTTACATTTAATGTGCATATTTATTCTGGCTAAATATAATAGATGCATGAACAAATCTAATTTTTTTCTAAGTCTTTTTTGACTTATAAGTCCACAAAGATCATATAATGATTCTAGAGCTAGATAATTAGAGTGTCACACTTGATAAACAAATTTTGATGGTATTTGTAATGTCCTTTTGCACTGGTTCAACTTTATGGATCAAGGAAAGATAAAATAATATAATTTTATGATATAATTAAATGCGTATAATACCTAAAAGAAGGCTCTCTTAACTATCAACTAACCAGAATATCTCCTTCTCCAATCTAGCTGGAGACTAAAAGATATTTTAAAACTAAACACAGTGAACTGCTGGCAAGGATGAGAAGACACTGGAACTCTCATACTTTGCTGGTAGGAATGGAAAATGGGGACAGCCACTCTGGAAAACTGTTTAGCAGTTTCTTATAAACATGCAATTACCACATGATCCAGCAATTGTACTCTTGGGTCTTTATCCTAAAGAAATGAAAACTAAGTTTAAACAAAAACCTACACACAAATGATCATAGCAGCTTTATTCATAATAGTCAAAAACTGGAAACAATCTAGATGTCTGTCAACGCGTGAATGGATAAGCACCCGTGGTATATCCCTCATGGTGTAGGGACTCACTTGGAACCCCAGAGTTAGCACAAAAATTATGTTAAGCTAAAGACATTTGAGATTCAACAGATGCAGAAAAGTCTTCCTGGAGCTTCCCTTACTGACTAAAAGTAGCAACTTTTGGGAAATGAAGCTACCATAAATCCCCTCTCAGAGGGTTTTATGGAAAGACCACTTACACCCATATAGATAAACATTATCACCAACTTTCTTATCTCCTACCTAAAAAACCATTTATCTTTTCTAAAGAACCCTATTTGTTTTTCCCATAGACTCAATTTCTCCCCCGTCCCTTCTCCCTACTCAGTTATATATGCCTTTAACCATTTAAAGAGCCAGCTACTTCCTTTGTTGGCTCCCCTATGCATATGAAATAAACCTTTTCCTCCAGTTAATGTCTTTTGTCAGTTTATTCCCAGATTCCAGCCACTGAACCCAAGAGAGTAGAGGAAAAGTTTTTTCCTCCTCTTCAATGGAACAATATTCAGCAATAAAAAGGAACAAATTATTGATTTGAGCAACAACTTGTTTGAATCTCATGAGAATTATGCTGAGTGCAAAAAGCCAATTCCAAAAGGTTACAATGTATGATTTCATTTATCTAACATTCTTGAAATGATAAAATTATATAGATGGAAAAGAGATGAGGAGTTAGGGACGGGTGGGGCGGGGTGGTGGTGGTAGAGGTGGTTAGGGATGTCACGCGGCAGGTGGTTACACAAGGGTAACACAAGGGATCCTTGTACTGATGGAACTGTCCTGTAGCTTTACTGTGGTGGTGGATACACAAACATACATGTGATAAAACTACACAGAACTAAATATACAAATTTACACATAAAACTGGAGATATCTGAGTACATTTGATGGATTGCATCAACATCAATACCCTGGTTGTGATACTGTAATATAGTTTTGTAAGATGTTACCATTGGGGCAAATTGGATAAAAAGTATGCAGGATCTCTTTGTATTATGTCTTACAACTGCATGAGAATCTACAATTATCTACTGAAAATAAAGTAAAAAAATTCCATTACCCACTTGCCCCAAAAAAGTAAATTTAAAAAAATCACTTTAAAATTAGAGAAACCAAATGTTATTGCTTTAAAATTACAGGAATTGGTATGGCTTATGAGAATTAAGTCAATTTAGAAGAATTTAATGAATAAATATTTAAACATTGTATCTCTATGCCAAATAATTTGCACCTGTTGTTTAAAACACCTAAATTTAAGAGGTATTCCAACAAGAAGTAATAGTAGAGAGGGGAAGTTCCACCATGCAGAGTTTTTATGTAATAAATAAAAAGTTAGGGCCGGCCCCGTGGCGTAGTGGTTAAGTGCGCGTGCTCCACTACTGGTGGCCCGGGTTCGGATCCCGGGCGTGCACCGACACACCGCTTCTCCAGCCATGCTGAGGCCGCGTCCCACATACAGCAACTAGAAGGATGTGCAACTATGACATACAACTATCTACTGGGGCTGTGGGGAAAAAAAAAAAAAAGAAGGATTGGCAATAGATGTTAGCTCAGAGCCGGTCTTCCTCAGCAAAAAGAGGAGGATTAGCATGGATGTTAGCTCAGGGCTGATCTTCCTCACAAAAAAAAAAAAAAGTTAAATGTCAATGTGCTTAATTATGCTCATTGCTCGTTATTGCTTTAGGTTAATTAACCTAATCCAAATCAGAACAGTGGGCCAGCCTGGTGGCATAGTGGTTAGGTTCTCGCACTCTGCTTCAGCGGTCTGGGGTTCACAGGTTCGAGTCCTGGGTGCGGACCTACGCATCGATATCAAGCCATGCTGTGGCAGGCTTCTCATACATAAAGCAGGGGAAGATGGGCATGGATATTAGCCCAGAAACAATCTTCCTCAGCAAAAAGAGGAGAACTGGCAACAGATGCTAGCTCAGGGCTACTCTTCCTCACCGAAAAAAAAACATCTGAACAGTGATTTTCATGCCTTTACGCTCCTTGGGATGTAAGGATCAATATGGTATATACATATTTCTGCAGGTTTATGGGACAATATTTACATATTTCTGCAGGTTTATGGGACAATATTTACATATTTCTGCAGGTTTATGGGACAATATTTAATAAAGAATTTGGACTTGACATGGATATGACCCAATTAGGTAATAAGTCAGTTGTAACTACAGTAGCCACATTTTACCTACAGCCTTAGGCTCTGTGGTAAGTAGAGGCAGAGTCCTGACAAGGCAGCAAGTTTCTCTTAGAGCAAAGTGTGAAGAGGAGGTGAAGGCAGTACGAGAATTTGCTTATTAACGTCATTTTATCCTTCAGGGTTCATATGTTCTTTAGGAAAGTAAATTATGCAATGTTTATTTCTCTACTTTCTCATAGTTCAAGGATTCCCAATCTTCTTCCAGATAGATCTTTTACTGAATTCTGACTTAACATCAGGGTATCTATTTTAAGATTTAAGTACTGCATATCTCATTTTAGGTTTTAAGTTGATCTTTCTCTGCTTTCATTTCCCCAAGCCAGAACCTCTACACCAGAAATCTCTCTAGCCTCTGTTTGCTTTCTCCATAAACAATAGCTTTTGTTCTAGGTATTCTCAAAAACTACTAAAAATGTAAACCTCTCCCTTCCACTGGTCTTGGGCTCTTCATTCCAGTATCTAGTAGTTCCTAACAATGCCACCACCTTCTAGAAGAATAAGAGCGACTGCCTCAGGAAAGGGCTAAATAAACCAAGACAGGGCACAGTGCCAGGGAATCAGCATAAAAGGGACCTGTTTGCCTTCTGTGTGACATTCGCCAAGTCAACAAGTGCTCTTTCCCAAACTACCAGAATACAAAAACAAAACCAGACCCTAACTTCCCTCTATTTCCAAAGAAATGTTAAAAGATGGAATTATTAATGAACTTAAATTTTTTTTTAGTTGTCAATTAACTTGGGTCCATCGGCTTAGCAGGTATACTCATGTGCATCACTTAACGACAGGGATGTGTTCTAAAAAATGCATCATTAGGCAATTTCGTCATTGTCGAACATCATAGAGTGTACTTACACAAACCTACACGGTACAGCCTACTACACACCTAGGCTGTATGGTGCTATTCTTATGGGACCACTGTCGTCTATGTGGTCTGTGTTGAGAAGAAACGTCGTCATGCAGTGCATGACCGTACTGGGAATTTCTCTGACCCATCCTCCTTTTCAGGGAACCAGGTTGATAGCAGAAAGAACAATTAAAATAACAGTTAACATAGAAGTCAGGAGACCTGAGTTCCAGACCAGGAGTTGCACAAATACCTCCACGGGCCAGGTGGATACCAAACTGAACGAAGGGAGCTTGTGAACCCAGAGCAGTTCTCCATAGTTAAATGGACAGAGTTCACACCCTGCATCAATTTGCACTCCAGCATTTCCATAAACTGTCTCTGGGTTACTTACTCTGTGTTTTGCACTTCTCAAAACATTCGCCTCTTTCGCTGGGTTGTTTTCTTTATGCTATACAGCCCAAATTCTGTTTGTACTTTTGCTCTTAAGACTGGACTTAAATATCCTTTTCCTTCTTTTGCTCCAGTTCTGAATAAAGCATATTTGCTGCAAAGCCTCCTGTAACTGACATCCTACATTAATTCTCCTTTTGCTTTGCCTTTCTTCAACGTTCACCCAAAATGGTCTGTAATGTACTTCAAAGGCTCAGACCTGTATCTCTAGCTCTGATTTTTCTGCTAGTTTCCAGATCCATCTCCTGCTTAGCTTCTAAAACACTTCCAGTTATAAGTTGAACTGACACTTTTTAAAGTATAAAGTCTAGGGCCGGCCCTGTGGCTTAGCGGTTAAGTGCGCGCAATCCGCCACTGGCGGCCCAGGTTCGGATCCCGGGCGCGCACCGACGCACCGCTTCTCCAGCCATGCTGAGGCCGCAACCCACATACAACAACTAGAAGGATGTGCAACTACGACACACAACTACCTACTGGGGCTTTGGGGAAAACAAAAAGGAGGAGGATTGGCAACAGATGTTAGCTCAGAGCCAGTCTTCCTCAGCAAAAAAAAAAAAAAAAGAGGAGGATTAGCACTGATGTTAGCTCAGGGCTGATCTTCCTCACACACACACACACACACACACAAAAGATAAATAAATAAAGTATAAAGTCTAAAAGAGAACGAATCACTTTCCTTCTGTTCTCCCTAAACTACTTTTCCTCTGGATGCCCCAGTCTTTGCCCATCACTAAACCACTCCATTTGGAAACGTGGAGTCCATCTAATTCCTCCATTTCCAGGTAATTACCAAATCTTCCCAAGTCTTCCTTTATTAATATGTCTTGCTTTCCAACCATCAGTGGCATCACCCTAGTTGAGGGCCTTGTCACACCACAGGTGAACTTCTGAAATTGTCTAAGTGGTGCCTATGCTTCTGGGTTCCTTCTGCAAGCTACTGACCATTTTATCTCGTAAAACCCTTTGGCAAACAGCACCTCAGAATCTCAATGGCTCCTGATGGTATCTTGAAGATCAATTTCTATAGTCAACAAACTGGGTGTGGCAAATAGTAGATTGAGAGAGTGCTTTCTACCAGGTTATAAGGAGAAAGGCCACCTTTTCCCACTGTCATGGAGCACAGGTCTATCAACTGGGGGGTGTGATTTTGCCCCTAGAGGACATTTGGCAATGTATGGACACATTTTTGGTTGTCACAGGGGTCAGAGGTGCTAAACATCCTACAACGCACAGGACAGCCTCCTACAATAGAAAATTATCTGGCCTCAAATGTCAACAGTGCAAAACTGACAAACCCTGGTCTAGCACTTACGAAAAAAAGGAATCAAGACCTATATAAGCCCAAGGTAGGGCTAGTATGCAAGGATCCTGAGAGAAAGGAGAAAGAATCTTATGGCTGCCAGAGATCTTCATGGTCACTTAGTCTTCCTGGCACCAGAGAGAAAGAATAGTGGGAAACAAAGATATAATCGCATTTGCAAACAAACACTGCCATTTCTATACTGATAAGTAACACTCACCGCTGCAGGAACAAGAACAGACACAATTCCTTAACAAGATAAGGACCTGCCATTTGGATCTATTCCATCCCTCTGAAAACTTACCACATTAGCTATCCTGGAATAATTCTTTCTTAAAGAAGCTTAGTATATTCCTACCTCTACACATTTGCTTACACAGCTCCTTGGCCTGGAATCTCGACCCCTTGGCTGCTTTACCTAAACCGAAGCCATACCTTCTTTTGATCCTCAGTTCAAGTCCCACCACCTATAAGCCCATCTGTCCATGCTATTTATTTGGCACCAGCAATATGCTGTTTTCTACTGTCCTAATATGCATTTCCTAATACATATACTCTGTCTCCCCAAGTCAGGGCTGGGGAGACAGCCCTTTGTGGGGCTGGCCCAGTGGTGTAATGGTTAAATCCATGCGCTCCACTTCGGCGGTCCAGGGTTCACAGGTTCAGACTTCGGGCACTGACCTATGCACCGCTTATCAAGCCATGCTGTGGCAGGCGTCCCACATATAAAGCAGAGGAAGATGGGCATGTATGTTAGCCCAGGGCCAATCTTCCTCAGCAAAAAGAGGAGGATTGGCCACAGATGGTAGCTCAGGGCTGATCTTCCTCACCAAAAAAAAAAAAAAAAAGGAATTTTCTTGAGGTCAAGGACCCAGTCATAAACTTAAAGATCCCTAAGACTGTTCAGAGTACTTTGCCTAGGGCAAAGGCACGCAACCCCCTCCTCCCGGAATTATTGGGAGGATGAGCCACAATAAACCAACAAATCCAAACAAATTAGGGAGGCAGCCAAGAATGAAGGTCAAGTTTAGAATCAAACCAGCTCTATCACTTTCTAGCTGAGTGACTTTGCGTAAGTCACTCAATCTTTTTCAGTGTTAGCCTCTGCAGCTGAAAGATTAAACCGCTTTTTAGGACGGTTGTGAGGATGGAATGAGATGATGCAGATAGAGCACCAAGAACACTCCTGCCACACAGTATGCGGGCAGTAAGCGCTGGCTCTGAAACAAGAGTCAAACCATAAATGGCAAGACCCAGGGAATTTTCTTTGCTAAACTATTAAACAACAATTATAAAACAGTCCTAAACAGTAACCATGAATTTGTTTCTTTGGGACAACATACTAACATGACTTTAATAATTTTCTTAATATCCTAAGCCTGTAAAAGTCAACATTAATGATGTCTAATAAAAAAGAGTCCTCCCTCCAAGCATAAGACTGAAGCAGCAGTTGAAAAGCCTTTAGGACCACCCCGTGGCTTAGCGGTTAAGTACAGGCGCTCCGCTGCTGGCAGCCCGGGTTCGAATCCCAGGCGCGCATCGCTTCTCCAGCGATGCTGGGGCCGCGTCCCACATACAGCAACTGGAAGGATGTGCAGCTATGACATACAACTATCTACTGGGGCTTTGGGGGGAAAAATAAATAAATGAAATCTTTAAAAAAAAAGAAAAGCCTTTAACTCATTAAAGCAAATGCAAATAAATATAAAACGTAATCAGGTACAACAGGTGGATATTCCCGGTTTCAGCTCAAGTTCGAGGAAGGGGGACGGGAATGGGTCCACTGTGCCGCAGTGAGCTCACCCATGGAAGATGCTCGGGCCCCAGCCACCAGGGAATTCTCCTAGTCGTTAAGTCCGAAGTCCCTTCTTCACTTTGGAGCAGGGACGCGGAAGGGAGGACACGGATACACTCTGCTCTGAATGAGACTGTGCCTCTATTTTGACAATCTTTTTGGGGGGGAAGGGATGAAATGTAATCGCTAGGGAAAGGCGACATCGGAGAGGTGACATCTCTGCAAAATGCCTCCAAAGACCCAAGAGTCGGTGGCTCCCAGGGCCCAAAGGCCTGCAAAGGAGATCTTGCAGCCGTGGCTCTGCGACCCCACACCAGGTGCTCGTTCCGCCAAAGAAGCTTCTAGACCAGACCCCAGACCCCTTCTCACCAGCTGCCACGCCCAGCCCTCCTTACAGAAACGGAGCCGGCTCGGCCGGAGGCCTGGAGGGACGTCGGGGTCGTGGTCGGCCCGCGGTGAAGGGTCTGAGATGGACCTGGCGGAGGCAGGGAGGCGCGGACCCAGGATGTGGAGCGGGCGTCCCGGTCCCGTTAGGACAAGACCCCATCGCCGGGGCCAAGGTCATCCCGGACCCACAGGACGGCCGCCGCGAGTGCACTCACCAGCGCGCTGCCGCGCAGCAGCCGAACCGCCGCTCCCTCCATCCCCGCCGCAGGCGCGGTGGCGTAGCGGATCCCTCGGAATCGCTCCTTCTCGCCAGAACTCAGCAATTCAAGGCCTGGGGGCGGGCAAAGCCAGGGCTCCGCCCACTTCGCCACACCTCTCGCCCGTGACCACACCCCCCTCGTGCTTACGGAAACCCGAGAGAGACATACAGTCTCACGCGAGACTTGCGCAAGGCAGTGGGGCGGGAAGGGAACCGGAGACACAACAAACATGGCGGCGGCGGCGGCGGCTGGGACGGTGACGAAGACGGCGGCGGTGACGGCAGCGGCGTTGAACAAGGCGGTGGGGGTTACTCGGTGCGGTTGTCAGGTGGTAAGTAGCAGGCTCCTGGCTCGGACGGCGGCGACATGGCTGAGCAGGACCGTTAAGAAGGAGCAGCGGGAGGCGAGAGGGAGGTTCGCGGCTGGCCGGCTTACCCTGCCTGGGACACAGCCTCAGTGGAGGGTCGGGCGTGGGCGGGCGGTCGGCCGGCAAGGTCACGACCCGGGATGTTCCTGGCCCGAGTGCGGAGAGTGCGGTGCCTGCGGCGCCTGCTGTGGGGGCGCCGTTGGGCAGGGTCTTGGAGGCTCCGGGGAAGGGGATTGCCTCTCGCTCTGACAGGTGGTCGTGTGGGGGGCGTCCCGAGGGTTGCTTTTCACGGAGTCTCGGGGTTTGGGGGTCAGCCGAGGTGCGGTCTCCTAGGTGTTCTGAATTCTGGTGAGGATGCCGCCCCAACGCCGGTCCCCTGCCCCTCATTGGGATAAGGACTTTTAAAACCTTCGTCTTTTATTTAGTGATACTGCTGTGATCCATTTGTGCACTCTGTTTGGGGGAGATGTGGGGTTGGGGGAGGACTTTGCAGCAAATAACTGTTCAATTTCACGCAGGGTTTAAGTCTCTTAATAAACTGCCTGGAGTGGGAGTAGCCCAGCGTGCATCTGCTAAGTGCTCGGTAACTTTGTGACTCGGAATTGAAGTTAAACTGGTTCCAGCTGCTACTAACCACGGCCCATTTAGTGTCCCTTTAATGTGCTGTTGAGAACCTGAATGAAGAGTGACGAGCGGGAGAAGAAATAAAGGCGTTTTAAATTGTGAGATCTAAGGAAAGTCAGTTTAGAAGAAACAAAAACCTTCTGTAAAACAACTTTTTAAACGTCTGGATTAACAATTTTTAAATTCTATTTAATTTTTATTTATGTCCTACCTTCAACACAGCTACAGATTAGTATATTCTTGGGAATTTGTTACAGAGAATTGAGATATTTGGTGCTTTTTGCCCCTGGGGGTCCAAAGTGTTTCCTAGAAAGCCCTAAGTGTTTGGGATAATAGAAATGGGAGTCAGATGTGCCCATTGGGTGTGCATGGTGGGTTTTTTTTGTTAATCCTTTCCCGCAAATGTTTTCCTGTACGGCTGGTGCATTGTTTTTATGCAGCTATAGCTGTTCAGCAGTACTAAGCCTGACCCTTTTAAAGTATATTAAGAACAAATGAAATTGATAACTTGAATTTAGAGACATTGAAAATTTGCCAAAAATGAAGTCTTGAGAAATCCAGCTATGGAAAAAACCAGTAGTCAGTCATACTAGTGCATGTTATTCTTTGGTGATTCTTTGAACTTTTGTTAAAGTGAACCTGTTGCTTTCTTCTTTATCTGTTAGCTTAATTTCTTTTCTGGTAAGGGTAAAATGGGCACAAGTTATTTTATTAGTTTATTAAGCCTGTAGATGCTAATTAAGTTTTTGTCATAAAGGTTTTGATTTGTGGTGTGCTTTTCTTTGCAGACCTCTGTATGGCTTTTCAATTTTAGTTGAAATTTCCCTCCATGGCCTTTTGGAGTCCCTTGGTGTGTCTCCAGAGTAAATTTTTATTACTCTACATTTCATCAATATTGGAATGGCAAGAAAAAGGAGGAACTGATTTGGGGTGAAAAGGTTAGATTGTGACTCTTCTTTTGGATTTCTTCTAACTTGTATCAAAAATGTCCCTTTTTGACTTCAAAAAATTTGGCTTTTGACAGTTCTGTAATCAGAGGAAATGTGTTCTAATTCTTTTTGAACATCCATGTTATTCTCTATACAAACCAAGCCTCATTTGTCAGACCTCTCCATTGATATGTATTCTATGACAGAGTAAACCTTTCAGTGATCATAATTATTAGGCTATCGAAGTAAACTGAGCTGCAATCACTTTATGTGTAGAGGCCTACCTAACCCCCAAATTAAGTTATTATATAAGTTAGTTGCTAAGTATTCTACCTTATGTTAATAACCCTTCTCAAAAATGGTAGGTAAATAAAATAGATCCTACCATTCACTAATCATGCTGTTCTCAAAATTCTCCCATAGCTTATAAAAAAGATACACTTTGGGTGGAAGGTAGGGAAAAGAGCCTCTTCTGGTTCTTATGTTACCTCTGTTTCACAGTCATGGTTGTTTTCTAATTCGCATCCTGATGCCTTTGTTTTGTTAGCTCCTGGTTAAGAGGTTGTGTGTGTGCATGTGTGTGTATTGATCAGCAACTTCCCATTTATAACATGAGACTGAAGAAGAAAGATCAGAGGATGTCATACAAATAAATCCTTTATCAGAAACCAAGAAACATCAGAGAGTAGTTTAAGTTACCTGTTTAAAGGTAAAGAGGTTTTCATGTTTTTTTGGGATATCAAAGCTTATTTCTCAAATAACTTCTTTCCTTCACTAGCTTGGGTAGCTCTGGTTGTTTTGTAAGAACTTTATTTTTGAGCTTTGAACGGATAATTTGGGAAAAGCTATTGGCATAAAAATAATTTAGGTACGTTCTAGCTAGCTTCTATATAGACATGTACGTGTAGCCCATGGAATACTGTACTAGACCAGCTTAACTTTAATCAGAGTAATCACAGGGAGGACTCAGAATTTTTGCTGTATCTTGAGGAATGATAATCATAAAGTGTGGGAATAATTCTTGTCTTTGGTTGATATAATTAGATATCAGTTAGCAGAAAGAGTAGATCAGACTTGGAATACACCACCAGAATCTGTAACAAAATTGGAGAACTATTAAATATGTTTCTTTTTCTGATGACATGATTTTACATGGTGAAATTTTGTGTAAGTAACTTTTTGGCTAACAAGCTCTATGGTGTTGAATTCATGGCTAGTAGGAAAGATATTTTTAATAAAAACATTATAGTTTGCTGATTTCCAAAGGTAGATTTTTATGTTATGTTTGCAAAGGTTTTTAAATTTATCAGTGCCTTATAGGCATCTCCAGATAGCAGTTAATTTGTGGAGTTCTTAGATTAAACTTTCAGTCCTGAGACTGATGATTACTTTATTAAAGATAGGATAGGACAGGTTTGGATATAAAACCTTAATTTCTTTCAATATCAGGAAGTCTTCTGTAGTTTCAGAATTATTGTTCTTTTTCTGTTTATTGTGCTTAGAAATACTGACTGGAGATGGAGAAAGCTGGGTTTTGAACCAAAGACTCAGTTCAGATTTGGACACCTTTCATTCATACTCCTCTGTTCCACAGACTAGAGCTCTGCAGGGGTTTGTCTGTGCGTGTGTGTGTGTGTGTGTGTGTTTGTGTGTGTGTGTGAGGGAGAGGGAGAGGAGGGAGAGAGAGAAAGTGATGTAGGTCAGGTGGGCACAAAAATGCTTAGGAATGGAATGACACTTTTTAAATCATTGCAAAATGTCTAAGGTTATAAACCATAAATCAATATATTTAAAAGTCTAAGAATAGTTTTCTTTCATGTTTACAATGTTATCTTCTCTTTTTGCATTGACATCATTTGTTTTTCTTTTTCTTTTTTTAGTTCATCATACATTATGATTGAAAATCACACAATTTATGGCAGGGAACACAGTGAAATTTATAATGTGACAATGTGATAATAGCCAATACAAAATATGCCAGCCATCCTCTGTAATTAGGTTCATTTGTGTTCTTAAAACTTGAGATGCATGTATAAAAATATCATTTCCTTCTGCCTGCTTACTGACAATCTGGTGCATTTTCTACATTGTCACAAACTGAAGCAGTGTTATGCTTTCTAGTCAGGATTTGGTAAGATTTATCTTGCTTATTGAAGCCTATCAAAATATATTCAGATATTTTCCAAAGGAAACATATCAATTTTCATATGAACCGATTGGCAAGAAATGATGCTAGGTTGCAGTATAAATACTCAGATTTCTTTCTTAATTATAACTTTTATAATTAGAACATAGACAATCTATAGGGCCTTACAGCTTTTACAATTTAAAAAAAAAACACTCTTTCCCAGATCTTTTTTTTCTTTTTGTTTTTTTTTTTTTTTGGTCTTAATATTCCCCCAATCCTCATACCTTTTACCTTTTATTTTCTTTTTTCCTTTTTTATTGTGGAGGGCCTCCAGTACTCTGTTGAATAGCAGTGGTAATAGCAAGCATTCTTGTCTTGTTCTTGATTCTAAAGAGAACGCATCTAAATTTTCTCCATTGTGATGGAGATTTTGGGAGATACCCTTTATCAGCTTGAGGGAGTTAAAACATTCTAAATTTGAATAAACGATTCCTGTGTAGTTTTCTTGCACCTAGTGTTTCCAGTAATCCTCCCGTATCCATCTGATTGTTTTCTTCTGTGAGTGGGCTACCTTTTCTCTCCAGAAAGTTTTATCTTCTCTTTGTCTTTGAGGTTTTTAAATTTCACAATAATGTGTCTAAGTATTGTTTTATTATCATATGTTCTGTTTTGCATTCTGTGATTCCTTTCAATCTGAAAGGGATCTTTAATTCTGGAAATTTCTTGATCATTATTTTTTATTTTTTTATTGTATTTATTAATTTTTTTTTTTGGTGAGGAAGTTTGGCCCTGAACTAACATCTGTGCCCATCTTCCTCTATTTTGTATGTGAGATGCCACCACAGCATGGCTGGATGAGTGGTGTCTAGGTTCACACCCAGGATCCAAACCTTCGAACCCCAGGCCGCTGAAGCAGAGCATGCGAATTTAACCACTATGCCACCGGGCCAGCCCCAATCATTATTTTTTTAAAAAACATTTCTTCGTTTATTTTTCTCTGTCTTTCTGGAGTTCATGCTACACCTCTGTCTGCTATATTTCTTACCTTTTCACATATGTATTTTTACATTGCTCCCTAATCCTGTGTGTTTTGAATTATCCTTTTTTTTCTTTCAGCTTTATTGAGAGAGAATCTTATTATAGATTATTCTTGATCTAATTCTTACTAATCTTTTTCATTGGAGCTGACTAGCTCACTTTTTTTTTCCCCTAACCAGTGGGCTAATTTTAAAGGACAAATAATCAGCAGAATCAACTATAGTCACAAAACAAATAGTACTACAATGATTAGGAAACATAGAGAACCAGTTAAAGTAAACATGGTAAGATGGGAAAAAGCAACTGAAACAAACTTATTCAGAAACCAGCAATAATCCTTAAGATTGAGAAAGTTGAGCCAGACTAAAGCAAGTGATTTAAAGAGGTGGCCTAAAAGAGTAAAATAAGAAGAGATGAATTTGGGAAATTGCAAATTGATTTGGGAGATTGCAAATAGGATATATGAATTAACCAGACTGAGGTGAACCATGTTTGTTTCATGGTAACTAAGGAACAGATGTATAAAATGATAAGATGCTCAGTTGATGAACTGATAGAAAAAGGAAAAACACTTTGAATCTGGGACAGTGAGGAATTTCTTAATCCAAAGTATAACCATTTTTTGCTACAAAAATAGCTACTCGTGTCTGAGAACACGCCATATGCTACACATGTGAGATACTTTATGCATACATACCTGTAAAACTTAAAACAGCACTGCAAGTTGGTACTATTATCCCATTTTACAAAATAAGCTAAAGCTGAGAGAAGTCCCTGTTCAGAGTCTTAAAGCTAGTAAGTTTGACCTAATACCATAATATTCTGTTTATCCAGAGGATAGACTTTCAGTAGCCTCAACTTTCTAGAAAACAGTGAAAAGAGGTAGTAAAACTAATACCTTTTTGAAACCTCTAGGTCGCTTCTAAGAAGGGAGGAAAGGAACTATTCACAAATGTTGCGTTAAGAAAAGTGAGTATTTGGAGACCTGCATGTCCTTATTTGGCTCAATGTGTTCAGTTTAAAGAACAAATTAGATGTAAGGAGAGAGGAAGACAAGAAATACAAAAATAAAATATATCAGTCTGGACCAGTAAACAGGGGAAACCAAAAACAGCCCTGTGTTCTTCATTAGTTCCTAAGGATATCGGTGCATTGTTGTACAGTACAATAATCGATAGTAGTAACATAGTCAAGGGTTAGTCTATTTCCAGTAGATTTCCAGTTAAGTCAATTAAAATAGAAGTTTTGGTTCTTAAAACGTTGGTCAAGCTTTTGTTAATTGGAAAATGTGCTTTTATGGAACCCTCTCATTTCACAGCCTTGCAGTTAGTTCTATCATTGAAAAACTTAGGCTCAGAAGGACCCAGAGTAGTCCAAACATTCTTGAAAAAGAAAAATATAACTGGTAGACTTAAATTACTGAGATAGTAACATTTTTATTAAGACCATGTGGTATTAATGTGAGGATAGACAAAAATAGACTGATGGAACAGAATAGAGAATCTAGAAATAGAATCACATGTATAATCACCTGATTTAGAAAGGTGATAATAGAGTCTGATGGAGAAAGGCTGGTCTATTAAAGTCATGTTGCTAGAACGATTGGATAGCTCCTTGGGAAAAAGTATATTTTGACTCTTACCTCACATCATACACAAAGCTCAATTTCAGATAAAAATATGAAAGGTAAAAAAAGTCATAAAGCTTTTAGAAGAAAATACAGGAGAACATCTTCAAGTAAGATGCTGGCAAGGACACAAACCCTAAATGTAAAGGAAAAAAATGGGTAAATTAGACTATATTAAGAACTGTTCATCGAAAGTTACCATTAAGAAAGTGAAAAGGCAACCACAGAGTGGGAGAATATACTTAAAATATACATATCTAATAAAGAACTCATATCCAGAATGTTGTAAAATACTGTTACAAATTAATGAGAAAAAGACAAACAACCTGATAGAAAAATGAGCAAAAGACTTGAACAGATACTTCACTGGATGTGAAAGAGGGTATCTAAGTGGCTAATTAACATCAAAAGCCACAACTTCATTAATTATCAAGGAAAACAGATTAAAACCAGTGCAATACCACCATACACCCACCAGAATGGCTAAAATGAAAAAGACAAAAAATACCCGAGTGTTGGCAAGGCTGTGGAGCAATAGAACCCTTGTTCACAGCTGGTGGGAGTGTAAATTGGTATAATCACTTTGAAAAGCTAACCGGCGTTATCTCTGGTTGAATATATGCATACCCTATGACCTAGCAGTTTCAGAGCCCTTCGGGCACAGGCAGACTAGTACTGGAAGGTGCACAAGGGGGGCTCCTGGGATGCAGGTAGCCTTCTGTTTCTTGATGTTGGTGCTGATTTCATGGGTGTGTTCGCTTTGTGACAATTCATCCAGCTCTACCCTTAGGATTTATGTGCTTTTCTGTGTGTATGCTATGCTTCGAGAAAAAGTTAAGCATACATGCTGAGAAGTGACTAATCTTTAGCTTTAGATGCCTGCTACTGGCTATTAAAGAGGAGAACTTTTTTAGATAGAAAATCACTCATTATATAGAGTTTAGGAAAAGAAATTTTTAGCATAAGACATATTCAAGAAGACTGTACATTTGCATAAAAATATTTTTACTGGAAGAAAAGATATTTTGTATCCTAGATGTTAGACTCCCTCATCTTGTTCTTACTGGAAAACTTTTTGGTTATTTGATTTGTGAAGTTGGGCCATAAACCTACGTGAGGACCAGTTTAGTTTATAATTACAAAATCTCACATGACATTTCCCCTCTCTAGATCAGCCTCAGGGATTTTTTCTTTTCTTTCTTAATTATTTTTCCCCCATTCTTAGAGTGAGTAGGATGATGGGTGGTGGTAGAGGTGGTGATTTGGATTTTGAGGGCAGGAATTGGTAAACGGTGGCGTATAGTCCAAACCAAACAATGAAAGTTTTGCTTATTGGAACACAGCAATACTCATTCACTTACATGTTGTCTGTGGCTGTTTTTAGCTACAATCACAGAATTGAGTAGTTGAGGGGCCGGCCCGGTGGCGCAAGCGGTTAAGTGCGCGCGCTCCGCTGCGGCGGCCCGGGGTTCGCTGGTTCGGATCCCGGGCGCGCACCGACGCACTGCTTGGTAAGCCATGCTGTGGCGGTGTCCCATATAAAGTGGAGGAATATAGGCACCGATGTTAGCCCAGGGCCGTCTTCCTCAGCAAAAAAAAAAAAAAAAAAGAGGAGGATTGGCTGATGTTAGCTCAGGGCTGATCTCCTCACAAAAAAAAAAAAAAGAATTGAGTAGTTGTGACAGAGACTGCATAACCTGTAAAGGCTAAAATATTTACTATCTGGCCTTTTACAGAAAAATTTTGCCACACCATGTTCTAGATCACCTATTTCTAGACTTTTCATTCATGTGAACCCTGTGATTTAAGAGCCTTTGCTGTTCAATATGGTAGTCACTGGCTATATGTAGCTATTCCAATTTAAATTAATAAGTAAAAATTAAAAACTCAGGTAATTTATATTAGCCACATTTCAAGTGCTCAGTAGCTATATGTGGCTAGTAGCAACAGTATTGGACAACACAGATGTGCAACATGTCCATCATCCAGAAAATTCTCTCCTACAGCCCTGATTAAGCCACTTGGTTTCTTTACTGTCTCCTTCATTGATAATCCCTTGCTGATGTGCAGTTTCTTTCATCTGGACTTATTTTCTCTTTTTTCTGTCTTTGTAATTTCTTTCTATCCTCTAAGACTAAGTTTGAATCCAGTTTATTTAAATATTAAATATATTAATGTTTCACCATTTTGTGTATGTCTTATTTAGTTCACCAGGAAGATTATAAGATATTTAAAGGCAAGGACTATGTTCTGTTGCTTTTAGTGCCTTGTACATGTCTTTGTTACTGTTGTTTTAATATATACTGGATCTCCCTAAATAGTGTAAAATTATTTCATTTTTTTTTCCCTTAGGTATAACAAACTGTAAACTTAAAAAAAAAAGCAAAGATGGGTGAAAAGAAACCAGAGCCTTTGGATTTTGTGAAAGATTTCCAGGAATACCTGACTCAACAGACCCATCATGTGAACATGATTTCTGGATCAGTTAGTGGGGACAAAGAAACAGAGGCTCTTCAGGGAGGTAGGCTCATCTTAATACTATTAAATAATTTACTTTTTAGAAATATATTAATGTTTAGGTATAGTTATCTGTATTACGAAGGCCACTGTTCACTAATGTGAATCATTCCATTTTTTCCTAGAAAGATACAGGGCAATTTTTTCCCCCTTCTCTAAACATGTCAGATTTTCGCTGAGGGAGAGTGAAGCTCCCCGAGGACTTCACATAGTCTTGAGATGCATTATAGTCTTGTTGGAAGGTAGGGATTCTAAATACCCTTCCCTTCCTCCATATTCTGTTAGCTAACAATAGACACCCAAAGGAACCCAAAGGGAGTCAGGCATCAGCTTCACTGCACAATGGATTCTGCCGTTAGGAAATCTGCATTAGATCTGAGACAAAATAGGAATTTCTGTTTCTTCTCTCTTAAGTGAAGGAAGGGCTGACTGTGTTTACCCATCTAGGAGGGGAAACTAGAACAGAGAAAGCAGCGACCCATGTGAGCCTGCTGCAGATAGACTTTGTCTAGTTTGCTTACCACACAGGCTGGAATCTGTTCCTGAACCTACTTCACAGGTCAGCAAACTGCAGCCTGTGGGCCCCATCTGGACTGCTAACAGTTTTTGTGTTAACTACAAGCTAAGAGCGGTTTCTACATTTAAAAATGGTGGAAAAAAAATCAAAAGAAGAAGAATGTCATTACGTGTGAAAATTATATGAAATGCACACTTCAGCATCCATAAAATTCTATTGAAACCTAGTCACACTTGCTTGTTTACATATTTTCTGTAGCTGTTTTTGTGCTACCACAGCAGAGTTGAGTAGTTGTGATAGAGACCGTGGTAGCCCACAAAGCCTAAAGTATTTATTATCTGACCCTTATAGGAAAAGTTTGCTGACCTCTGACGTAGATGTTCTATGGCCTTGTAGTCCAGGGACTAGCAACAGAGAGCAGGTATCACCAGGGAGCTTGTCAGAAGTGCAAGATGTCAGGCCCCACCCCAGATCTGCTGAATCAGAATCTGTATTTTAATAAGCTCCCCAAGTGAGTAATATACACATTAAATTTTAAGAGTCACTGCCTTGGGAAAGCAATGGGAGAGAGGGGGACACTGAGCCTTGTTGTCCCTCCAATATGCAATAGCATTGTTGGATATTAGACTTGCACCAAGCAGCGAAATCACTTCTCTTCTGATGAGGGGTGGAGGAAACACTGGAGCAGCGTCCTTAAATTTTTCACACCAGCACTGCTGCCTCCTGGAGATGGGATAGAATTGCTTTTCCCATGAAGCTGTAGGAATAAAAATGTTCCTCCTAACACTCTAGTGTACAGATTCCTGGACTGGGATTCAGGAGACCAGAGTTGTAGTCCCCACTGTTGGCTAGTTTTCCTGATGATGAGCACTTGCCCCTTTAGTTTCTTTATGCAAACAAAGAAGTCATCAGATTAGATTAAAAGCAAAGAGCCAAACAAACATCTTTTAGCTCTCAAATTCTTGATTTCTAACATTCAGAGGTATCAGATACAATATTTTCTTTTATGTGCTTAATTGGAATTTTAAGATCCTAAATGCAACCCAGAATTTAGAACATATGTATAAACTGAGTGGAACAGTGCAGAACTCAACATTAATTGCTTTAGACTAAATAGAGTTAGGATTCTGGGAGATTATCATGACTGCCAATTATAATATTTGTGAAAGTAAGTAACTTGAGATCCCCTGTAAAAGCTTCTCAAAAACAGAGTATAATACTGCTTTTGTATAAAATTAACCCCAGTTCAGAAACTGAGGTTATTTTATGAATTTAACTTTTGTGCTAAGTAAACTATCAATTTATGAAAGATTTTCCACCACTCAAGACTAAAATGCTACATGGAGTTGATTCTGAGATGCATAATTTCTTTTGCTATACTCTGTTTATAGCTGGAACAGATGGTGATCAAAATGGACTTGATCACCCATCTGTTGAAGTTTCCCTGGATGAAAACTCAGGAATGTTAGTAGACGGGTTTGAAAGGACCTTTGATGGGAAGCTCAAGTGTCGGTACTGCAACTATGCCAGCAAAGGAACAGCCCGGCTTATCGAACATATTAGAATCCACACAGGTAACGGAGAAATGGCTGGAGAAGGCATGTCTTTGGGGGCAGGAGAGGGGCCAAGGAGGGCAGGTTGATCTGTCATATAAGTAGTTAGAGAGTTTCAAAATGGAAGTTGACACAAGGTTTGAATAAATGGGGAAGTTACTCCATTTTTATAAAGTAATAGTGTAACAACATATAAACAGGAAGTGAGGCCCTTGTAGAACTTCTCCTTCCTTAGCCATCTTTCTTCTTGATCCAAATAATCTCTCAACATCTGTCTGCTTCTCAGGCAGGGCAGGTTAATGCTGAAGGCAGTATGAAGTGATAAAATGTTTTTTTCTTTATCCTTACTAATTACGTTTCAATTGCAGACTGGGGAAAAGGTTTCTATACAGTTGCAGACAACACTGCTAATCCTCAGGTCTCACCTTAGCCATCCCTTCTTCTGTGAACAGGGTAACTACACCTGTAGTCACCTAACTATACCCTGCTCTGGCCCAAGACCAGGTCAGGTGTCCCTCCTGTGTGGCCCATGGTTTCCCATGTTGAGTTGTGGTGGCGTGAAAACCTCTTGAGGACAGGGGTTGTGTCAGGGCCATCTTTGTGCCCTCAGAGCCTAACAGAGCATCCGACACGGGTACACAGTACTTGTTCAATAAATGACTCCAAATCTCATATTCTAAATATGTATTTTACATATTTGGGCCATCTTCAGCTAACAGCACTAACTAGAATTGTCCCTTCTGGCAACTGAAGAAGAGAGGAAGGTAGAGGTGAAGTGCTGGCAATTTTGAAAGGACACTTTGCATGTAACTCATACTTGGAAGCCCATTTCAATTTTGAGCTTTTTATTTAATATAAGGACAGTTTTTAAAAGGTTTTTTGTATTTTGTTTTCCTGAGGAAGGGGTATTGGTGTGTGTGTGTGTGTATGAATAAGTGTTCGTGCATAGATATGTACATGAACATATAACTAGGGCTTTTTTTTGTGTGTGTGAGGAAGATCAGCCCTGAGCTAACGTCCGATGCCAATCCTCCTTTTTTTGCGGAGAAAGATTGGCTCTGAGCTAACATCCATGCCCATCTTCCTCTACTTTATATGGGACGCTGCCACAGCATGGCCTGACAGGCGGTGTATCTGTGCGCGCCCGGGGTTCCAAAGCTCCGAACCCCAGGCTGCCAAAGCGGAGCGCGTGCACTTAACTGCTGCGCCACCGGGCCAGCCCCTAGGGCATATTTTTCATAAAATCATTATTAATGTAGAAAATATTGTCAGTTGTGCTGTTTCTTCTTTCCCCAAATGCCAGTTGAAACCATAACAATTTTTACACTGTACTGATGAATAGGTTATATCTGTATGTCTCAAATTGTTGCTAATGAGTTTTTAAGCATTATTTAAGCTTGCAGATTTCTTTACAAATTTTAATAATCTTTTGTGCAAATGTGAATTTCTGAAAGGCATTTTATTTTTGATCAATTTCTAAATCTAATGAATGGACAAAACAAAACTTATAAATGAGCTACACTTGCAGTTTTTTCCCCATTTTTCTTTTTAAACAGGAGAGAAACCTCATAGATGTCATTTATGTCCATTTGCATCTGCTTACGAGCGTCATCTGGAAGCCCATATGCGTTCCCATACAGGAGAAAAACCATACAAATGTGAATTATGTTCCTTCCGCTGCAGTGATCGAAGTAACCTGTCCCATCATCGAAGGCGCAAGCATAAAATGGTACCAATTAAAGGTACTAGGTCTTCCTTAAGCAGCAAGAAAATGTGGGGAGTTTTACAAAAGAAAACAAGCAATCTGGGCTATAGCAGAAGAGCACTAATCAACCTAAGTCCACCTTCCATGGTGGTTCAGAAGCCAGACTACCTTAATGATTTTTCCCATGAAATCCCAACTATCCAGACTGACTCCTATGAAAGTATGGCGAAAACCACATCTACTGGTGGCCTGCCAAGGGACCCCCAAGAACTCATGGTTGACAACCCTTTAAATCAGCTCTCAACTCTAGCAGGACAGTTGTCCAGTTTGCCACCTGAAAACCAAAACCCCGCATCCCCTGATGTAGTTCCCTGCCCCGATGAGAAGCCTTTCATGATGCAGCAGCCCTCTGCCCAAGCAGTAGTTTCTGCCGTGTCAGCAAGTATTCCTCAGAGCTCCTCTCCCGCGAGCCCCGAACCTCGGCCATCACATAGTCAGAGGAACTATAGTCCCGTGGCAGGTCCAAGCAGTGAGCCAAGTGCCCACACAAGTACTCCTAGCATAGGAAACAGCCAGCCAAGCACTCCAGCTCCGACACTGCCCGTCCAGGACCCGCAGCTTCTGCACCACTGCCAGCACTGTGACATGTACTTTGCCGACAACATTCTTTACACTATTCATATGGGATGTCATGGGTATGAAAATCCTTTTCAGTGTAACATATGTGGATGCAAATGTAAAAACAAGTATGATTTTGCCTGTCATTTTGCAAGAGGGCAACATAACCAACACTGATTGAAAACAATCACATTATGCTTTACTTGTTTTGCCTTTTTTGTGTTTTATAGTTTTGCTTATTGGTTTTTTCAGCAGGGGGGGTCATCCCTAATAAGATGTCTGCTAATTTAAAGTTTAATGTATTTATAGAATATAAATTTGACAGTGGAAACAAAATTTTCTCCTTTTCTTCATAAAAATCTGTCAGTCATTTATGTATTAGAACAGTTAGACACGTTGGTGTCTATTTTTCCCTTTCATTTAGACATTTGAGAATTTGAGTGCAATCATAATCTTAAAGGGGTTCATTTAAATTTCCCACATTTATGGTCCATAAAAACTTCAAGGCTTATCAATACTCTTGATATTTCAATATACATTGCAGCTAGATGTTATTTCTACCGTATTTCAAAATGGTAGGATAAATTACTTTCTCTTACAAAATCTGTTACAACTTATTTCAATGTTTAGCAGAGGAATTGCCTTTAAAATTGCTCTTAATTGAAATACCATTTAGTTCACATAGCTTAAGTTGAATCAGTAGTTTCAGTAAAGCTATTTCAGTGTAGTAAATATTTTTCCATAAGGGGAAATGTAAAACAGTTAATTTTTTTTAAAGTTATAAAAATACAAGGTAAAAGTCCTGAAAAGAAATGAAACCTAAGACTTAAACTGAAAATGGGGTTTAATATTTTACTAAAATACCTGTTTATTCAATTTCTAATTTAAACACATGGTAATTGTCCATTGGATTCCTTTTATTATACTTCTAGTTTATTGTAAAAACCAGAGGTAAATACATGAGAATGCTACACAAATCAGTGGAGTATCTATGAAGATGCCTTTCTTGCTTTTAATTTGAACCTTTCATTTAAATCCTTCATTCTGATGCTATTAGTGTCAGATGAGGTTGATAACTATACTGGGAAGCTGTTATTCCTCCTGTTCCTTTGATGACCAAAGAGGTAGAGTGGAAGTCATCCATCTTATTCCTAGGAAATGTAGTCCTTCAAAAAACATCTCTGAAGTTTCCTTTTCCTGCCTTCTATCCACTTGTTGCCCATAATTGCCAAGAAAAGGTGGGTCTAGAAACACATGGAAAAATGTGATGGTAAAGTAATATTTACAAAAATGAGAACATATGTCCAGAATGAATTCTGGTCTCCTCTTCAGAATTGGCCATTTAAAATATTTTCTGTGAATTCAAGTTGTAATGCTTATTTGCAGTTTTACCAGTTTTTCATGTACAGTGACAAAACTATATGGAAACTGTGATTGAATTTGTCGCCTTAGTAGGAAAGGATAAAAAAGTGTGAAAATAGTTTTGAAATGCATTTAAACATGCTATTTAATTTGTTTATAAAAGTAAGATGCTGAATAAATCTAGAGTAATTCATTTTGAATAGGAGGCTATTGTTTTTTATTGTGTGATAATAGCTTATTCTGAAGAGAGCTTGGTTAAACAATAAAATATATTGTTACTAACTGTTGGTTTCTGTGTACTTTGCAAAAATTTTATTTTTAATTTGGTTCAAATCTTGAAAATGTTACTAATTGGCTTCTTAAGGAGAAGTTATCCTAACTATTAAGCAAAAAGGACCTCTACTCTTATAGTACAGAAAAGGGAAATATTGATGGTATATGTCCACAAAAACCCCCAAGTGCCAAGTTAATGGATCTTCTTCCTTCCAAATGCTGGAAAGCCCTTAAAATGAGTTCTTATGGTTTAATATCCAGTCTAAACTAGTCTCAATGGCATTCTTCAAAGAGCAGCATCAAGGAGTTTCTCCAAAGAACTATAACTCTCTTCCTTGTCAGATCCCAGGCTTCTGAATCTACAATTCTACAATTCTGTTTCTCTGTTGCTTAGGTTGCTCACTGCTCAGATAGTTTTAATGCAGCCATTTTCAAATGTATAACTTGGCCCTAGTATTTATTTACTGCCAGAAGGAAACAGGTTGCTGTCATTTGGAAGCTTTTGTGATTATTTTCTTCCCTCTCACTTCTATTTTATTCTTCAAATAAAAGCAATACCCCAAAATAGAAAATGAAAGTTTTCATTAAACAAAGAGGAAGAACTCTCTTATTAAATCAGTTTATTAACATTATATTCTCGGCCAAATAGTGACAAATACATTTTTTATGACAACTAAAGATAGATGTGTTTTGAAGGTGCATTTTAATTTAAACATAGAAAAGATTTTTTTTCATAATTACAAACTAGGATGTATAATTCTAATTTTCCTATGACTTAAAGAGCACAATTGGTATTCCAAAGGTGTCGATGCTTGAAAGCTACAATTAATTCTAAATGCACTAAAATTTTTGAAGCATATCTACCTTACAAACTTTTTTTAGTATTGTATTTTTTAAAAGATTTAGGATTTTATTTAAATTTTCTGTGAGTTCTGTATTTGGAGAGATGTTAGTATCTTCCATTAAGTATTGCATATGTTTCTCCCATTTTAATCAAATATTTTATAGAAATGAGTTGTTGGGGAAAGTTTAACGTGCACTATTTATAGTACTTTGCTGTTAACAGGCAATGTTCTGAAACTAAATTTATTTTTGTTCAGTGAACATAAGTTTAGATTTTTAAAGTTGGTAGATAATTTATCTCCACTAATATTTTTTTAAGAAACTGTGAAGAGATTAACAGGGAATAATTTTATTTCTAATATAATAACTTCTTGAAATTCAAGTAAAGCCTAGATTTTTACTTTGAAAAAATTCCATTGGATATCTTCCAGTGCTATTTCATTTTAGAAATAAGTGTTTGCCATTCATCTGCAGAATTGTTTGACAAAGGGAATATTACTAAAAAAAAGTTCAGAGATAAACCTCATTTTAAGTTCTACAAAAATATTTATCAAATGGATGTATTTAAAAAAAAATTCCCTGCTAAGGACTTTTTCATTAACTAGTCTTAGAGGGTATATGATTTCTGGAATTTGTTTTTGTTAATGTGTACTTTGA
This sequence comes from Diceros bicornis minor, assembly GCF_020826845.1. Taxonomy (NCBI): domain Eukaryota; kingdom Metazoa; phylum Chordata; class Mammalia; order Perissodactyla; family Rhinocerotidae; genus Diceros; species Diceros bicornis. Next base: position 85,877,429 of record NC_080745.1, on the reverse strand, counting down.
TGTCAAGAAGATATTTTGTATGCGAAACATAAAACTTGAGTATGGCTGCAAAACACTATATTGTTGAGGGATTCCAGAAAGCAGTTTAATGCTGAAATAACTGTAGTATGTAGTTCATATTGTGAATGAAGCTTTGCTTTTGTAATATATGAATAAAAACTAACACTTTCTAATGATCTCGATTTTTCTTTTTTGAAAACTAGGATCCAATTAGTCTTTTAGCAAGTTTCTAGTACGTAAAATGTTAATTAAAAAAACGAAGGTTTTGGGCTGGCCCCATGGCGTATAGGTTAAGTGCGAGCACTCCGCTGCTGGAGGCCCCAGTTTGGATCCTGGGCGCGCACCGATGCACCGCTTGTCAGGCCATGCTGTGGCGGCGTCCCACATAAAGTGGAGGAAGATCAGCACAGGTGTTAGCTCAAGGCCAGTCTTCCTCAGCAAAAAGCAGAGGATTGGCATGGATGTTAGCTCAGGGCTGATCTTCCTCACAAAAAAAATGGAAATAAAAAAACCCCAAAGGTTTTTTGGCTAGATTTGTTTGAATTTGTAGAATGCCTTATCCAGGAGAAGATCTGTCACATGAGTTAAAAAGAAAAACTGCTCCATACATCTGCTCTTTGCATTGTCTTTCTTACCTACATACAAAAACATTGTCTCCTTCCTAGTTTCTTTGCTTTAAGATCCATTCAACATGACTCCTGCCCCTGCCAACCCCACCCTAAGGGTTCTGGCACATAAATGAGGAAGGCTGCCTCTGAATCTTAATTATCCATTGTCACATCTGAAAAGTGAGTACTGGACAATAATTTCTGTTAACGACGAATGGATCTTTTAGAATGGACTAATTTTTTTAAAAGATAAATATTTGGCAATTCACATCATTGGCCTAGAAAACATTCAGTAATATAAAATTGTTTTAGTTTGCAAAATCTTAATGAAAATCAGATATTTGATTGGAAAATCAGAAGTTTTAATGCTGCTTTGAGAAATATTTCTGTACAATGTTATCTTTCTCATAATGAAAAAAAGAAATAACATCTGCTATGTCAATGGTTTGTTGAAAGCACAGGTATTTTTTGTTTCCTTGTCTTAGGTCTTCCAAAAACTCGGCTTTGAGCTTGTTAAGTTCTTCTGCTAGAAGCTTCAAGTTGTAAGGAAGCACTTGTTCATCTAAAAATAAAAAGATATTTCAAATTATTTGTGTAAATTAAATCAAGCTAGGCTATCCAATGACATTAGGAAATTAATTTGAATAGACAAACCAATCATTCTTCTGTAAATAATCACAATCGAGTTGGTGTAATTTACAGACAAAAAGTCACAATGTTATACAAGCAAACTTTAAATAACTTGCTATGAAATGTGTGAGCAGAAAAAACAAGCCTGAAAGGGATCTTTTTGTTGTTGACAAGATAGTTGACTTAGAGTCTTATTAGAGGTAGTAAAGCAAAAAAGGAGAAATAGAAAAAATGACAATTTGATTTTGAAACTGATAATATCTAGAACAGTTGTCTAATACAACTTTCTACAATGATGGAAATGTTCTCTATCTGCTCTATTCAGTGCAGCAGCCACTAGCCATATGGGTAGTGTGACCGAGGAACTGAATTTTTTTGTTAAACAGCTTTGTTGTCAGCCAGCCCTGGTGGTCTAGTGGTTAAGATTCAGCGCTCTCACCACCACACCCGGGTTCATTTCCCCGGTCAGAGAACCACACCACCCGTCTGTCACTTGTCATACTGTGGCAGCTGCGTGTTGCTGTGATGCTGAAAGCTATGTCACTGGTATTTCAAATACGACCAGGGTCACCCACAGTGGACACGTTTCAGCAGAGCCTCTAGACTCAGCCTAGGAAGCAGGACCCGGCCACCCAGTTCAGAAAAAAATGGCCATGAAAACCCTATGATTGGCACTGGAAGGTGAGAGGATGAAGCAAAGACCTGGCAGGGTTCTGTGCTGCTGTACACTGGGTCGTTAGCAGTCAGAATTGACTCAGCAGCACTAACAACAAAAACAGATTTATTGAGATAAAATTCACATACCATACAATTTATCCATTCAAACAACAATTCAGTGGTTTTAGTATATTCACAGAATATGTGCAACTGTCACCACAGTCTATTTTAGAACATTTTCATCATCTCAAAAACCTGTGCCCTTTAGCTATCACCCTCCTACTCTATCCCCCCCACAACCCCTAAGCAACCACTAACCTACTTTGTGTCTCTAGATCTCCCTGTTCGGGACATTCCACATTACTGGACTCATACAGTATGTGGCCTTTTGTGACTGGCTTCTTTCACTTTGCATAATGTTTTCAAGGTTCATCCTTGGTGTAGCATGCATTGGTACTTCATTCCTTTTTATGACTGAATAATTCATTGGATATACCATATTTTGTTTATCCATTTGTCAGCTGATGGACATTTGGGCTGCTTCCACATTTTGGCTATTATGAATAATGCTGCTATAAACATTTGTGTACAAATTTTTATATGAACATATGTTTTCATTTCTCTTGTGAATACACCTGGGAGTGGAATTGCTAGGTCCCATGGTAACTGCATTTAATCATGTGAGGAACTGCTAGGCTGTTTTCCAAAGCAGCTGCAGCCTTTTACACTCCCACCAGTAGTGTATGAGGGTTCTGATTTCTGCACATCCTCTCCAACACTTGAACTTTTGATTCTAGCTGTCCTAGTGGGTGTGTAGTGGTATCTCACTGTGGTTTTGATTTGCATTTCCCTGATGACTAATGATGTCAAGTTTGTTATCATGGTTATTGGCAATTTGTATATCTTCCTTGGAGAAAAGTCTATTCAGATCCTTTGCCCATTTTCAAAATTGGGTTATTTGTCTTTATTATTGAGTGGTAAGAGTCCTTTATATATTTTGGATACAAGTCCCTTATGGGATACATGATTTGCAAATATTTTCTCCCATTCTGTGGGTTGTCTTTTCACTTTCTTGACGGTAGAACTGAATTTTTAATTTTACTTAAGCACAGATCTAGAAGCTAGTACTACTTCCCTTACCAAAAAAAAAAAAAAATCTATTTTTTTAATGGGTGGGAAATGAGTCAAGAGTGATTTGGGCATAACCCTCTTCCCCTTTCCCTTCATTTTATAGACAGAACAGAAGAAAGGCAAATGGGGAGAGACAACTCCTGCAACTATTTTGTTGTTATTCTAATTATGCTGCCATTTCTGTTCCAGTCCTCTGGTTTTCAAACTTTGAATTCTAACTTATAAATGAGTTGCAAGTGCAACCAGTGTTCCTCTAACATGGAATCAAATAGGACATAGTAGAGTTCATTACACATGTGAGGGTTTTATGACACTTGTTTCTATGCATGTGTGTGTTTATGTACCAGGCTACACACTAGGTTACAATATAAAACCTACTTATTTATCATGGTAAAAAAAGTTTGAAAAACACAATATGGTTAGTATATTGTTTCTTTTTATCTTTTTTTTCTTTTTTTGCTGAGGAAGATTGGCCCTGAGCTAACATCTGTGCCCATCTTCCTCTGTTTTGTATATGGGACACTGCCACAGCATGGCTTGATGAGCAGTGCTTAGGTCCGTGCCCAGGATCCGAACCTGCGAACCTCAGGCCGCCGAAGCGGAGTGTGCAGACTTAACCACTATGCCACCGGGCCGGCCCCAGGGAATTATTTTATAAAACTACAGTTATCACATATTTCACCTAAGTTCAGACTGACAATACACTGAGCTTGCTCAAACTCCATGCTGATTTTACATCTGGCCCCTGACTACCTCTCCCTGTTCCTTACTTCACTCCAGACTCAATGGACTCTTTTCTGTTCTAGAACATACCAAACAACTTTACCTCTGGGCTTCTGCACTTGATGTGTCCACGGCGTGGAATGATTTTCCTCCAGGTATCTGCAGGGCTTGCTCCTTCCTTTCATTCACATCTCTGCTTAAATGTCATCTCCTCTGAGAAGCCTTCCTGATTACCCTTTTAAAAATAAGTCGTCCCATCACTCTCCACTGCCTCACCCTACTTTACTTTTCTTCAGAACACTGGCAGACAGGCATAGATTTGTGTTTTTGTCTGTCCCCTCACTGTCGTGTTCTGCTCCCTCCTGACTCCTCAGTGTCTACAATAAGGCCTAGTGCAGAGTAGCCACTCAATAAAAAGTTATTGGCTGGAGGAATACCCAGTTCCAGGGGTAGAAGTTTTAGTTTTCTATAACGAAGTTGCATATTTAAACTGAAAACATGATGTAAACTCTATGACTGAAAGCTAAGAAACCACCCAAGTGTCAAGGGACCAGGAGCAGCAGCAGAGAGTCATTCAACTACACAGCACATAACTACCCAACATACCTTTTGCTTCCTTCATCGTCTGAGAGACAATTCGTCGGAGTGTCTGATCAGCTTGATGGAGAATGTTAGTTGAACAAATAATTCTGTCTGTTTCCTGTGTAACACAGACATTGTTACTGGAAGTTACACAGTTTTATAAAAGAAATGGCTAAAGTGTACGTGATGCATATTTGAAGAGACTAAAAGAAAAGTTAAAGTGGTTTCTCTGTTTCAGTTATTTTTCCCTAGGAGGGGGTCTAAATGAAATACGTCCAGTTGTAAACTGGGTTCCATCTAGGCAGTGGTGTGCTGGCAAATGTCCAATGATGGGCTCTCTCCAGGAGAAAAAACCAAAAACATTATCTTTATTGTTTGTCAATTTCTGTGGTGTAAATATTCCCATCCTTGCCCATTTCAAGCTACCAACATAACGTCAACAGGCTCCAACATTTCTGAAAATTTAACAATCTGCTTTGACCAGCCGGTGCAAGCTGCCACCAGTGCACACTGCATCCAGGTGTCAGAAGCCAAATGCTGCTGAGATGCCAATGCAGGGACAAAGCATTTTTCATAGTTTACTCATATTTTACACTTAGGTCAAAAAGATCTTCCTACAAAATTTGTCCCTTCTCATTTATACTAAAGCTATACTGGAAGACTTACCTTTTGTTCCACATTGTCCTCAACATATTTCACTGGATTTTCCAAAGCAGTAAGCAATAAATCAGTCAACTGCAGGCTATAAGAGAAGTTGAGATAAAATAAATCCTTATATCAAACATGTGTTTTTAAAGATCTTGTGTTTATGAACACTAAATTGAATTCTAGAGGAATAAAAGTGCTATAGTCCAAGATCCTAAACAAAAGGGGGACAACAAAATGATTTGGAAGCTACCTTCTACTTGCAAAATCCAAATGTGGAAACTTAAAACAAATTATAAGCCAAAAAAATCCCCTCATTTAAAAAATATTAATTTCCTAAGACTCATATCGATAAGCTTTGAAAAGACATTCTTTCTTTCCCCTCATTAAGTGCTGAACTTCAGGCTACGAGAACTCTACTTTATTCCCTAAAGAAGGATGCTTAGTCTGTACTTTCTGGCTTCTGCTTATTTACTGGATATGGATTAGCAAATTTCCTCACTGGTCAAGGGGCCATGGAGGGTGGAATTCATTCACTCATTCAACAGTTATTTATTGAGCATCTTCTTTTTCTTGTGAGGAAAACTGGCCCTGAGCTAACATCCGTTGCCAATCTTCCTCTTTTTGCTTGAGGAAGATTGTCACCGAGCTAAGATCTGTGCCAGTCTTCCTCCATTTTGTATGTGGGATGCCGCCACAGCACAGCTTAACGAGTGGTGTGTAGCTCCATGCCCGGGATCTGAACCCACGAACCCCGGGCTGCCGAAGCACAGCGTGTGAACTTCACCAGTATGCCACCGGGCCAGCCCCTTGAGCATCTTCTTATATGAAAAATATTGTACAACTATGTATGTGACACAATGTGCTAAGCTGAAGGCACAGCAAGATCCCTACTCTCTGTAAGCCTGACAATGTAATGGAGACAGACAGAAAGTAAATTAATTAAATAAGCAGAAAATAATAATTTCAGACGGTGCCAAGTGGATAAATGAGTGAAGACAGTAAACAAAGTGATAATGATAAGAGAGTGACGGGGTAGTCCAACTAACATTCTTCATGTCAGTTAGGATGGTCACGGAGGCCAGTCAAGTACACACTTGTGGGAGGGGTGGAGGGGCCGCAGGCGCAAAGGCAAGAACACGCTTCTTATGTTCATGACAGAGAAGGCCAGCTTGGTTGAAAAACAGCAAGGGGGAAAGTGGTAGGATACGAGGTTGGGGAGTTAATCAGGGTTAGAACACGTAGGGCCTGGGCCTTGCTTGCTCGGCAAGAGCCCAAAAGCCCATTGCAACCATGTGCCCTTCTGGCTCCCTCTGGGCAGGACGCCTAGCTGCTGGGATTAGTAACGATGAAGGGCCTGGCCAGCCCAGACCTTACCTTGTCTCACTTAAAGAACACCCCGTCTTAAAGGGACACAGAGCCCCTCCACGTGAGCTACTGTTCCTGGGAACACCGGTCGTACCAGGGACAGCCCCTTGGCAAGCATATAGCCTTTGTGTCCCCTGCCTATATAAGCAAACCCCTCCCCCCCGCCCGCGGTTGCTGGTGCACATTGCTGTCCAGTCAGCCGCCACTGGACCTCCCTGTAAATAACTCCCAATAAACCCATGTCTCGTTCGCCATCTCCAGGTCTTTTCTTTGGTCTCTCAGCAACCTATCCCGCACTGCTCACCCAACTGCGTGTGTGGCCAGACAGAACATGTACGTTATGGTAAGGAGTTTGACTTTTCCTCAGAGTACAGGGAGTAGCACTGAAAAAATCTGAGCCAGTGAACGCACTGAGTTCCTCTCAACCTCAAGATAACCTTTCTCACACTGAAAAGAACCCAGCTTCTAGAATGAGTGAGATCACACTGGGTCTAAATCTTGGCTCTGCCACTTACTACCTGGATGTGTGACTTTACCTACTTGGGCCTCAGTTATCCCATCTATAAAACGGGGATAATTATATTTACCCTCAAGGGTTGTTGTGAAGATTGAATGAAATTATACAGATAAAGTGTTCAGAACATGCCCAATATGTAGTATCTGCTCCATAGCTGTTACTGCTAGTAGCAGGAGTATTTCACAGAAGGCTGGGAAGGGAACATTTGTCAGGTCATCTTTCAACTTCCAACACAGGGCCTCCAGACTTCAAATAACCCCTTCACAGTTATGCTGTGACTATTCTGGATATGTGAGAACAGGTGACCAGTTCTGAAAACCCAAGACAAAACCGAGATTATGCTCACGGCTGGCCCTGGCACTGGACAAGTTCATCTTCCTCCTTGCTTCTAGCAAGAACTGGCCCTCACTGGTCTCAAAGCACTGACGATAACCTTATGCCACTCTCCTGGAATATCTCAATGCCTCAACCAGCCACTCGCTTCCAAAGGAAAAAATTTTAAGTATTCTAGAATAAGTAGCAATCAATTGGTTATGTGCCTGCTCAAAGTTTCAGGATATTATGACAAGCTAAAATTAGAAACCTCAGCAGAAGCTTATTTCATAAACCCTATAAACAATAGCCACACAAATCCAATTTTGGGTTTTGTTTCTTTTTTTTGGTAGATTAAAGTATATATTATAAAATGCATAGAAACTGTATCCTGGGAACTAAACATTTTGAGGGATGAGTTTAAAAAATTAGCCTTTTAAAAACTGCTGATACCCTCTGGACAACAGTTAGGCAGGAGCTAAGGTAATACATGTCGAGAACTGCGTTGTCTGATACAACAGCCACTAGCCACATGAGGCTACTTAAGTTTAAAGTAACTGAAATAAAATTTAAAATTCAGGTTGTCAATTGCACTGGCTATATTTCAAGTGCTCAGTGGTTGCATGTGGCTACCAGCTACCATACGGGACAGTGCAAATACAGAACATTTCCATCATCAGTGAAATTTCTATTAGAAATGCTGCTCTAGAACTCTCAAGACATGTATCATGAATGAAGCCTTACGGCCCCCGTCCGCCAGCCCCGAATATACACGGCAGTGCAACTGTACCAAGGTTGAAGGCAAAACTGGGATGCAGTACCCGTCCACTCTCTCTCCTTCTGTGAGGAAGTTCCTGGGCAACCCATTGAGACTACGCTACTTTAGCAAGAGTACCAAAGATGTGTCCTCCTCTGAGTTCCCCACTCCGACCTCTGGGAGAGTATAATCTTAACAAGAGTATATGTTTGCAAACCAACTTGGGTTCACATCTCAGTGGGCACAAGCTCGGTGACTCCGGACAAACTAAATGTTCTCACTCAGCTGCCTCTTCTACACAAAGGGGGAAATAACAGTACCTCTCCAAGGCTTGTGTAAGGACTAACCAAGAGGATGCAAGTAAGGCATTTAGCACAGTGTCTAGCTCAGGGAGGCACCCACTGAAGGACGGCTTTGAGTAGGATACCTGGCCTCAGCAGAACATGATGGACTCTGAATTGTGAGGCTGTTGTGTTCCCAAGCATTTTTCTCAGGGTTGGGCTTTTCTATCTTTCTTCCCATCAGGTGGATGGTCTCGGCAGGCAGTGTCTGTGGTCTCTGGCCATTCCTCTGTAAACAGGTCTCGAGAGAACAATCTAAAAAGAGCTGGCAAAAGCCTAATGAATCTGAAAGCAATTTGAAACCACAAAATTATTGGTGTACTAATTTTCCAAAATGTGAAATAAACATATTAGACAAATTATCCCAGCTCCAGCAGGAAAAACCATTTGCAACACTGAAATCTTGCTTTGAAAATTAAGTAAATCCATATAAACCACCAAATCCAATTAAATTCTCATTAAAGACAGTAGTGAGTTTGATATGTGAATAAATGTCTCTGTGTGTAAGAAAAAAATGTTTTAATTACATTTCCGAGCCAGTTGGTAGACTTCATATCTCATACTTTGATAATAAAAGTTGTCATCTAAAATGAAAAACAAAGGTCTAGAAACAGCAGTCTTTGTTAAGAGGTAGCAAGACTGGGCCTCAAGCGCTGCAGAAGATATCAGATCTTGATTCTTTAAGCAGGTTATAAAATCTTTCCACATGGCTTCAGTCCTGTTGGGTGGCGCAGACATCTGACACCCGTTAATGACAGCCATCAGGAAGTATTCTAGGTACTTCAAGAGTTCCTGTCGAAGCAATTTCCATTGGGATGGCTACAAAAGACCAAGAATTACAATTTATATTAGGCTTTAGCCAGTAGAGTGGTCATGCCTCATTGCCACCCTGCCCCATATGAAAATATGAGCCCACAATACTGAACCATTTGGAGTTCTCTAAACACAATTTGTTTTCTTATGCCTCCATGTCTTCATATATACTGTTCCCTCTGCCTGGAAAACTCCTACTCAATGATGTCAGTCCTCTGTGACGTTTTCTCAGACTCAACATGGAGAAGGCAGCTCAGACCCTCCCTTGCCTATCATAACACCCTGTTCTGCACATATTGGGTCTCCACTCCAGCAGGGTTTACAGTGTTTAGTCATTTATTTGCACATCTCTATGTCCCTGCTAGATTAACAGTCTATTGTATACCCAGCCTCCAGCAGTGAGTGTGGCACTTAATAGCTGCTCCAGAAATGTATATTAAATAATTGAATGACTGAATGAGTGAATAAATGAAAGAATGAAAAGCTGTTACCATCCAGGAGAAAGGAGGAGCCTAAATCAATATCCTGCCAAAATAAAAGTCTGGCTAAGATATAGCAATGCTGGTTTGCCCTGGAAATGAGAAAAGCTGTGGACAGCAAGATCAGCTGAAAGGTCTGTGGGTCAAGATAAAAAGACCTCAAGCTAACAACAGAGTTGGAATGGGATGGGGAAAGATAGAGAAAGCAGATTGAGGGAAAGAGAATAAATAGCTTCAGAATACAAGTAATCTTGTGCTGCTCAAGGGCTGTGGGGAGCACTGCCACTGTCATAGTTATGAAGTCAAGGCTGGAGGGAAAACACAAGGACAGATCGGGGTCCCTCTCCTGCCTATCCGTCCCTTACCACCTCACTGAGATTACAGCACATACAAACACATCAGCTAAACCCATTAAAAAGGAAACACGGACCACTTCCTAAAAAGTGAGACATCCTACCTACAGTGACTAGATGAGTCTCACAGCCTTTGCCTGTAGGAGGAGAGTGTAAAAAATATAATAATAAAAGTGAGGGAAAAGCCCAGGAAATACAACAATCCCTATCAATAACTTTCAGCTTTCTCCAGAGTGGTGAAAATACTATCATCCAAGTAAATCTGTTGCTACCAGGGGCCCGATATTGTATTTAGCTCACAATTAACCAAGAATAAGGAAGTACATAGTTTTGCTGGAGCAGTCCAAAATTTTCCCATACGCCAAACATACTGTATTTCTGCATACATACTGGTAGGGTGCAATCACATCATATTTGCATTTTATTTACGTGAATTAATCTACACTTGGGCAATAAACGACAAAAATAACTATTTAAAATTTTCAGAATATTCCAATCAGAGTATTTACTCTAGAATGAGCATGAGACGGGAGACATGAATCTACTCTTCCCCCCCGAGGTCTCAGTTTTCATATGCTTCTCCAAGGGTATGCATCTCACTGTACTGAGTGTGACTGGAGGGATTAAAGAGATGTATGTACCTGGAACACATAAGCTGGTCCCTAAATACAAGCCCATTACTTCATCCGCTGATCAATTAAGAAACAGCCATTTTTCCTATGCTGGCAGAGGCAACTTTACCGTGAATGGAGCTTCAGCGGCCAGGCCCTTCATTTGTACAGCCGCCTCCTATCATTGTGGGAGGGACGCTAGCAATTTACTTATGATTTTGTATTCTTTTTCTTAAAAACGGTTCTCCAAATTGTATAAACTTCAATCCCCACAAAACCCGGATTCACCCGTGGCTGGATGTTAAACCGGCTGTGTTGGAATTTGTGAGAGATTCTGTCCCTCTCCTAAGAACAATCTTCCCAAAGGATTTTCAAAGAGAGTATATTTGACCACAGGGGATTTCCACCTTGCACCCTGCCTTCAGAACCTAACCCTGTCTTAAGACTCCGCTGTATAGAATATACAATACATATATGCCCCAAATACACATATAAACCTCTACAATGAACTCTTCTAAGATGCAGTCAATTCATTGTGTTAAACCAGCTCCACTTTCCTCGAACCCCGGCCTCCTCCTCGCTCAGGTTTCGCCTGCCCTACCAGGTACTGTAGAGTGGGGCCTGCACACTTCCTTCTGCGTCCTCAGTCTAGGCCCCGCCCCTCCGTACTGACCAATGGCCGTGCGCTCGCCTCCTCGAGGAACGCGTCCGGCATGACGTCATCATAGGCGACGACGCACACGGCCCAGCCCCGCTCTTGCCGTAGCTGGTGGCTGAGAGCCCGAGCGAAGGTCGATTTTCCTGCTGCTGGCAGGCCGCAGAGGACGCAGAGTCCTAGCTTCCGCGGCCCCGCGCTGCCCTCTCCTCTGGCGTCCTCGCCGGTCTTCATGTTGCCCAGGGAGCCCGCAGGCGGCTGGGAGCGTTGTCTCCGGAACCGTCCGCTAACTGCGCACGCGCACTCTCCCACCGCCCTGCTGCGCCGCCTGGCGCCGCGGTGGAGAAATGGGCCAGTCTTGGAATTCAAAAACGATGCGTGGTCCTGGCTGTTTGCGAGGTGGTCCAGTGGTCACTTGAAGCGCTGGTGCCAGCTGTTTGCGAGGCGAGCCTTGCAGGCTGGGGAGACCACGGCGATGCGTTTCCTAACTCCTGGACATTTCCCAAAGCGTCAGAGAGTTGGACTTAATCCTCAGTTAGAATCAGCCTCCCTGGCGGAAATTTGTAAGCCATTAGGATTTGCGCCTCCGTTTCGTTAGGATGAAGTTCCCTGCCCTGGAAAATCCCGGAAGAGACTTTGAGCCTCTTCCAGCGGTCTTGGGAATGTCAGTTAGTGAAATCAAATAGGAGGCGTAGCTGACAGTCCAATGACCGCGCTCCGCTGCCCCTCCTGGATGTGATAGGTGGAAAGACAAAGTACATATTAGTTATTGCGCCCTAACGCCATGAGTCGGCAGCAAGTGTGAGGAAATAAGGGCAGGAACGGAACATTCCTAGACCCCCGTTTCGATGCATTTATGCAGAGGACGGTAGGTATTTCATGTTAAAAAAGAAATACTAAGCTGTAGAGAGGAATAAAACAAATTGCTTGTGTGGGGATGTGGTGTAGAAAAATTGAATTCAGATTCTAGCTTTCGCCTTATTTTAGAGGATTACTTCTTAGTCATAAGGGGGTATGTTCAAAATCTGGTGAACAAGTGAGGTTAGAATCAATGTATAGGGGCAGAATACAACCAATAATCCAATGTTAAAACTGATAAAATTCGTGATTACAGAGCACGTACGCATACATTATCTCTTTCTTTTGGAGCACTGTGTTAAACATACTCTTCATTTCATAACATTTTATTGTCATTGGCCCAGTGCAAGATCCTTCTTCTTAATTTATTATTCTCTTTTATCCCCTGTCTTCCACACTCACACCTATTTCCTCCCTCTTCCCCAGGCAACCTTTTTTTTTTTCTTTTTAACATGGTTTTGTTTGAGTTTTTTTTTTTTTAAGATTTTTAGAGCAGTTTTAGGTTCACAGCAAAATTGAGCAGAAGATACAGAGAGTTCCCATATACCTCACCCCCTCACCCCCAGTCTCCCCCACTGTCAACATCCCCCACCGGAGTGGTACATTGTTACAATCAATGAGCCTACACATCATTATCACCCAAAGTCCATAGTTTATATTAGGTTCGCTCTTGGTGTTATACATTCTGTGAGTTTTGATAAATCTATATGACATGTATTTACCATTATAGTGTCATACAGAATAGTTTCACTGCCCTAAAAATCCTCTGTGCTCTACCTGTTTATCCCTCCCTATCACCTAACTAACCCTTGGCAACTGCTGATCTTTTTATTGTCCACAGTTTTTGCCTGTTCTGGAATGTCATACAGTTGGAATCATACAGCCTTTTCAGATTTGCTTCTCTCACTTAGTAATGTGTATTTAGGGTTCCTCTATGTCTTTTCATAGCTTGATAGCTCATGTCTTTTCAGTGCTGAATAACATTCCATTGTCTGGATGAACCACGGATTATTCATCCATTCACCTACTGAAGGACATCTTGGTTGCTTCCAAGTTTTGGCAGTTATGAATAAAGCTGCTATAAACATCTGTGTGCAGACTTTTGTGTGGACATAAGTTTTCAACTTATTTGGGTAAATCCAGAGGAGCATGAGTGCTGGATCTTATGGTAAGAGTATGTTTAGTTTTGTAAGAAACTGCCAAACTGTCTTCCAGAGTGGATGTACCATTTTGCATTCCCACAAGCAATGAATGAGAGTTCTTGTTACTTTACATTTTTGCTCAGCACTTGGCGGTGTCAGTGTTTTAGATTTTAACCTTAACTTGCAATTTCCTAATAACGTAGGATGTTGAGCATCTTTCTTTCTTTTCTTTTTTTGTGTAAGGAAAACTGGCTCTAAGCTAACAGCCATTGCTAATCCTCCTCCTTTTGCTGAGGAAGATTATTGCTGAGCTAACATCTGTTCCCATCTTCCTCCATTTTGTATGTGGGATGTTGCCACAGCATGGCTTGATGAACAGTGCATAGGTCCACATCTGGACCTGAACACTGGGCCGCTGAAGTGGCGCACGCAAACTTAACCACCATGCTACCAGGCCAGCCCCGTTGAACATCTTTTTGTATGTTTACTTGCCAGCTGTATATCTTCTTTAGAGGTATCTGTTCATATCTTTTGCCCATTTTTAAACTGGGTTTTTCGTTATTGTTGAGTTTTAAGTGTTCTTTGTGCACTTTGGGTCACAGTCTTTTCTAAGATACGTCTTTTGCAATATTTTCTCCCAGTGTGTGGCTTGTCTTCTCATTCTCTTGACAGTGCCATTCACAGAGCAGAAGTTTTCATTTTAATGAAGCCCAGCTTACTAATTACTTCTTTCATGGATTGCGTCTTCAAAGTTGTATCTAGAATGTCATCACCAAGCCAAATTCATCTAGATTTTATCCTATGTTATCTTCTAGAAATTTTATAGTTTTGTGTTTTACTTTTAGGTCTATGATTCATTTTGCTTTAATTTTTGTGAAAGATATAAATTGTCTAAATTTTTTTTCTTTTACATATGGATATCCTGTTGTTTCAGCTCCATTTGTTGAAAAGACTATCTTTTCTCCATTGCATTGCCTTTGCTCCTTTGTCAGAGATCAGTTGACTATATTTGTGTGGTCTGTTTCTGGGCTCTCGATTCTGTCCATTTATCTATTTGGTTACTTTCTTGCCAATACTACACTGTCTTGATTACTGTAGCATTACAGTAAGTTGGGTAGTGTCAGTCCTCTGACTTTGTTCTCCTTCAATACTGTGTTGGCTATTCTGGGTCTTTTGCCTCGCCATTTAAACTTTACCATCAGTTTGTCAATATCCACAAAATAACTTGCTGGGATTTTGATTGGGATTGTGTTAAATCTATAGATCAAGTTGGGAAGAATTGACGTCTTGACAATATTAAGGCTTCCTATCCATGAACACGAAATATCTCCTTTTATTTAATTCTTTGATTTCTTTGATCAGAGTTTTGTAGTTTTCCTCATATAGATATTGTACGTATTTTATTAGATTTATATCAAGTATTTCATTTTTGGGGGTGGTAATGTAAATGTTATTGTGTTTTAAATTTCAAATTCCACTTGTTCATTGCTAGTATTAGGAAAGCAACTGACTTATGTATGTTAACCTTGTATCCTGCAACCTTGCTTATTTGTTCCAGGAGTTTTTGGTTGATTCTTTTGGATTTTCTACATAGACAATCATGTCATCTGCAGAGAGAGAGAGTTTTATTTCTTCCTTCTCAATCTATATACCTTTTATTTCCTTTGTCTTATTGCATTAGCTAGAACTTCCAGTATGATGTTGAAAAGGATTGGTGAGAGGGACATCCTTGCTTTGTTCCTGATCTTAGTGGGAAAGCTTCTAGTTTCTCACCATTAAGTATGATGTTAGCTGTAGGTTTTTTGTAGATGTTCTTTATCAAGTTGTGGAAGTTCCTCTCTAGTCCTAGTTTGCTAAGAGTTTTTATCATGAATGGGTGTTGGATTTTGTCAAATGCTTTTTCTGCATCTGTTGATATGCTTATGTGATTTTTTTTTCTTTAACCTGTTGATATGATAGGTTACATTAATTGATTTTCAAATGTTGAACCAGCTTTGCCTGCCTGTAGTAAATCTCACTTATTCATGGTGTATAAATTCTTTTTATACATTGTTGGATTCAATTCACTAATATTTTGTTGAGGATTTTTGCAAACGTGTTCATGCAAAAACACATATGTTCTTTTCTTATAATGTCTTTGTCTGCTTTTGGTATTTTGGTAACGCTGGCTTCATAGAATGAGTTAGGAAATATTCCCTCTGCTTTTATCTTCTGGAAGAGATTGAAAAGAACTGGTATAATTTCCTCCTTAAATATTTGGTAGAATTCACCAGTGAGCCCATCTGGGACCAGTTATCTTTTTTAACAATGTATTTTGGAAAAATGATTTTTAAAATTTTTTTTTTTTTTTTTTTTTTGTGAGGAGATCAGCCCTGAGCTAACATCCGCCAATTCTCCTCTTTTTTTTTTGCTGAGGAAGACGGCCCTGGGCTAACATCGGTGCCTATCTTCCTCCACTTTATATGGGACGCCGCCACAGCATGGCCTACCAAGCAGTGCGTCGGTGCGCGCCCGGGATCCGAACCAGCGAACCCCGGGCCGCCGCAGCGGAGCGCGCGCACTTAACCGCTTGCGCCACCGGGCCGGCCCCTAAAATTTTTTGTAAAAACATTGTTCTGTCTTTAAGAATTCCAAAAATGAACTATTGTGGCTTCAAGTTTAGGTGTCCACTATCTAAAAAGACATGCTTTTTAAAGGATGGGTTAAAAAATAAGCATGTGATGTTGGCATCCAGCCATAATTAGAGTATGCCATTGAGTTTGTAAAGCTTTCACAGACCTCAGTCTCACCTGAGGCCAGAAAAAGACTGTAGTATGATGAGATATTTACTGAATATGTGGTTCTCTTAAATCAGCAGGGTGCCGAAGTGGTAACATTGCATTTAGTACTGAGATAGAATATTGGGTCCAGCTGGGTGGATTTTGGTCTAATAATGGGGCCCAGACCACTTGGGTATGTGAATTTATGTCCTGCTCCACACACTCCATTCTTCCTCCAGCCCCAGAGCTGCCCACTTTACCCTATTGGAAAGGGAGCTACTCTTGGCTGTACTTCAAGCTCCTCTCACCCCAGCTTGGGACATCCAGAAGTCATTCTTTTGCAATGAATGTTCTGTATGCCTGACTTCTGTGGTCTACTTGTTCCTGCATACAGTGGGGCCAGAACTGGGTGCTTGATACAACTTGGGGTGATAAAATAGTGATGTAGGAAAAATTCTCCTGAATTATGGTTAGATTGTCATCTCCATCACTCCTTGTTAACAAGGATTTTTCTCCCAGGCCAGCACCTATCATGGTTCGCAGTGTTCTCTCTGAGCTCCGTGTAGGTTTGGTGGATTGAGTCTGCCAAAAAACTTTGTGTCAGAAGTCTGGTAGGCACATCAAGTAGGAACAACAAAGTGGGTTGGTTAAGAGTGGAAGAGGTTAAGGAGTACCCATTTCCTGCCAAGAGAATCTGGAAACAAAGGAGCAGCTGGGCCAGGAATTAGGGACCAGGTCTGTCCCGAGAAGGAAAATGGGTCCGAGACAGACAGGCTTCTCCTGGAGAATTGCAGCTAGGAAGGAATAAACAAGGCAGTGGCATCTGGAAATTACATCAAAATCAATCTAACTGCAACTGTTACAGATTTAAACATTTATTGATACCAGATCAATTTTATTACCTTACTAAACCTAGGTAGTCTACTTTCCTCTTCCTCATTTTAATAAAGAACACTACCTCCAACCAGCTAACCTAGGAATCATCCTTGATTCTTCCCTTTCCTTCACCCCAAAATCCAGTTCATCTGCAAATCTCCATTTTCCTTTCAAAATGTATCTCCATTTTCATTGCCACATTTCATTCCAAGCTGCTACCGACTGACAGTCCTTTAGCTGGAACCATTGCATCCAGATGTGTTCTGAAATTCAGAATTTTTGGGATTTTAGATAGCCGGTACATTTAACATGGAACAACCTCAGCAGGGGTCTAAGATAGTACCATATAGTCAAATACATTAATATTTCCACAATGAAACTTATGGATATGTATCCAACCCAACGTAACCATCTTTTGGAATCCCATGTTCACCTCTTTTTTGTATGTTATCCTGAAAATTATATGATTTATTTTTAGGGTTTTTTAAATTATAAAAATGTTGTCATGCTATTTGTAATCTTCTGGGGCATAATTTTTTCACTTATTATATTGCTAAGAGTCATCTACAGTATTGTATATTGATGTTCATTCATTTTGACTACTGAATAATATTTCATTATGTAAATATATCACAGTTTATTCATCTGTTGATGGGCATTAGAGTTGTTTCAACATTTTGCTGTTGTGAATGGTGCTATGAAGATTCTTGTGTATGACCCCAGTTGTATATATGCAACAATTACTGAGTGTATATCTAGGTAGACTTTTGCTAGACTTTTGCGGTTTAGAAGATAATGCCAGGGCCGGCCCTGTGGCTTAGCAGTTAAGTGCGCGCGCTCCGCTACTGGCAGCCCGGGTTTGGATCCCGGGCGCGTACCGACGCACTGCTTGTACGGCCATGCTGCGGCCGCATCCCACATACAGCAACTAGAAGGATGTGCAACTATGACATACAACTATCTACTGGGGCTTTGGGGAGAAAAAAGGAAAAAAAGGAGGATTGGCAATAGATGTTAGCTCAGGGCCGGTCGTCCTCAGCAAAAAGAGGAGGATTGGCATGGATGTTAGCTCAGGGCTGATCTTCCTCACAAAAAAAAAAAAAGAAGAAGATAATGCCAAACTGTTTTCAAAGTGATTGCATCAATGTATAGTCCTGTTAGCATTTTATAAGAAATCCAGTGGATCTACATCTTCTCTAACATTTGGTATTGATTTTTAGAAATTGAATGGACATAAAATGATAACTCTTTGTGGTCTTTATTTGCATTTTCCTGATCACTGATGAGGTTGAATATCTTTTCATTTGTTTCTTCAGTTTTTTGGCCACGAGTATTTACTCTTCTGTGAAATGCGTGTTGATGTATTTTGACATTTTTCTCTTGGGTTGTTGTGTTTTTCTTATTGTTGGAGTTCTTTATCTGTCTCAATACTAATTCTTTGTCAGTTGTATATATTGTGAATATTTTCTCCCACTTTGTAACTTGTCTTCTCACTTTTCTCCCTTTATTGTCTTTTCTCTTAGGAATGGGTCACACTTTTCCTGTTTCTTTGTATGTCTATAATTTTGGATTATATCCTCAAAATAGTGGATGATTATACTGTAGAGATTCTAGATTCTTTTATGTTCCAGACAATTAAGTTGACATAACTAAAACCGCAAACATGCTCTGCCTTACCTGAAGTGAGCAGCCATTCAAATTTCAATTGATTCTTTCAGCTTTAACTGAACTGTCTCTTCTCTGCATGCATGACTAGGGTCAGAGATTTGAGCAGAATGTATACACAGAATTTGGGGCTACCTTTCTCTGGCTTTCTTCTTTCTGGGATTTTCTTCCCAGGAAGGCATTTTGAAGTGGCTATTATTTCCCCAAAGCCTCTCCTATGGTTCTTCACATCATTAAGATTACATATTTTTAGCCACCCCATATGGCACAGTCATGACCTACCCTTAGGCTAAAAGCCATAAAAATGGAAAACTCACCTAGTACTGTTCCCTTCATCCAAATGTTGACCTCTCTCCAAGGTCTACCTGTTTTTAGTTGTTCTTATATTTTGTCCAGGGTTTATAGTTTTTGCTTGTTGGAGACTTGGTCTGTTAGGCACTACTTAATTTTAAATAAATAGATTATCAATCTTTCATTTTGTAGTTAATGTTTTTTATGCCTTATTAGGAAACATTTCCCAGTGTCTAAAAGATACTCACCTATGTTTTCTACTAAGTGTTTTAAATTTTTTTAAAATAATTAAGTCCTTAATCCATTAAACTCAGTGTAAGGTAGGAACATTTCAACATTTTCATATGGATAACCATTTTTTCCAGCACCATTTATTGAACAGTCCCTCCTTTCCCTACTGATCTGACTTGTTACCTCTGTTACATATGCATATGTTTGGGGTCTGTTTTATTCCATCAGTTAGTTTGTCCCAGCAACAACTCCACACTGGCTTAATCACTATAGCTTCATAATAAGTTCTGATAGTAGTTGGACAAGTCTTCTCCCTGTTCTTATTCAGAATTGTCTTCTCCATTCATGTAGATTTTAGAATCATCACATTTCATTAAAATGTCTTTGGGATTTTGATTGGAATTTTATTGAACCTGTAACTCACTCCATTACAACATTAAGGTCCAATTAATTATCTCCTAATAGTTTTATAATTTTTCCTATAGATGCCCTAGATTTCTTTTTAATATTTTAGTTCCTACTTAATATTCTCTGATAATATTGTAAATTGTATTGTCTCACCAATTATGTTTTCTATTTCCTGTTCTTGTAAGGAAATACAACTTTTGTATATTAATCTTATATGCAGCTGCCTTTCTAGCTCTTCCTATTGTTCGTACACACCAATTATTTTGTAGAGTGTCTCTTATTTTGAGTGTGTCTGATGTTTCCTCATGATTAGATTTAAGTTATGTATTTTTTTTAGCAAGAGTACCACAGCAGTGATTTATTCTTCTCAAATGAAACACAGAATGTTGGTTTTCCCCATTATTAGTGATGTTAAGATTAATCAGTTGATTAAGGTGGTGTCTGCCAGGTTTCTCCACTGTAATACAAATTATGATTTTTCCTTTTGTAATTAACATCTTGTGGAGAGATACCTGGAGACCATGGAAATATCTGGTTTCTCATGAAGCTCTCACCACTTTCTTGTCTGATCAATTACATGCATATCTTGTTTTATTGTGGTTTGCTTTATTATGCTTCACAGATACTGCGTTTTTTACAAATTGAAGGTTTGTGGCAACCCTGCATTGAACAAGTCTATTGGTGCCATTTTTCCAACAGCATCTGCTCACTTTGTGTCTCTATGTCACACTTTGGTAATTCTCACAATATTTCAAACTTTTTCATTATTATTATATTTGTTATAGTGATCTGTGATCCTTGATGCTACTATTGTAATGGTTTTGGGGCACCACAAACTGTGCCCATATACAATGGCAAACTTAATAAATGTATGTGTTCTGACTGCTCCACCAACAAGCTGTTCCCCCATCTCTGTTCTTCTCCTTGAGCCTCCCTATTCCCCAAGACACAACAATATTAAAATTAGGCCAATTAATAACCCTACAATGGCCTCTAGGTGTTCAAGTGAAAGGAAAAGTTGCATGTCTTTCACTTTAAATCAAAAGCTGGAAATGATTAAGCTTAGTAAGGAAGGCATGTTGAAAGCCCAGAGAGGCCAAAAGGTAGCCCTCTTGCACCAAACAGTTAGCAACTTGTGAATGCAAAGGAAAAGTTCTTGAAGGAAATTAAAAGTGCTACTCCAGTGAACACATGAATGATAAGAAAGCAATATCAGCCTTATTGCTGATATGGAGAAAGTTTTAGTGGTCTGGATAGAAGATCAAACCAGCCACACCATTCCCTTAAGCCAAAGCCTAATCCAGAGCAAGGCCCTAACTCTCTTCAATTCTATGAAGGCTAAGAGAAGTGAGGAAGCTGCACAAGAAAAGCTTGAAGCCAGCAAAGGTTGGTTCATGAGGTTTAACGAAAGAAGCCATCTCCACAACATAAAAGTGCAAGGTGAAGCAGCAAGTGCTGATGTAGAAGCTGCAGCAAGTTATCCAGAAGATCTAGCTAGGATAATTAATTAAGCTGGCTACACTAAACAACATATTTTCAATGTAGATGAAACAGCCTTATATTGGAAGAAGATGCCATCTAGGGTTTTCATAGCTAGAGAGGAGAAGTCAATGCCTTGCTTCAAAGGACAGGCTGACTTTCTTGTTAAGGGCTAATGCAGCTGGTGACTTTAAGTCGAAGCCAATGCTCATTTACCATTCTGAAAATTCTAGAGCCCTCAAGAATTATGCTAAATCTACTCTGCCTGTGCTCTACAAATGGAACAACAAAGCAGCCTGGATGACAGCACATTTGTTTACAACATGGTTTACTGAATATTTTAAGCCCACTGTTGAGACCTATTGCTCAGAAAAAAAGATTCCTTTCAAAATATTACTGCTCATTGACAATGTACCTGGTCTCCCAAGAGCTCTGATGGAGATGTACAATGAGACTGATGTTGTTTTCATGCCTGATAACACAACATCCATTCTTCAGCCCATGGATCAAGGAGTAATTTCAACTTTCAAGTCTTATTATTTAAGAAATAGATTTCAAAAGGCTATAGCTGTCATAGATAGTGATTCCTCTGATGGATCTAGGAAAAGTAAATTGAAAACTTTCTGGAAAGAATTCACCATTCTAGATGCCATTAAGAACATTCATGATTCACGGGAAGAGGTCAAATTATCAACATTAACAAGAGTTTGGAAGAAGCTGATTCCAACCCTCATGGATGACTTTGAGGGGTTCAAGACTTTAGTGGAAGAGGTAACTGCAGATGTGGTGGAAACAGCAAAAGAATTAGCATTAGAAGTGGATCCTGAAGATGTGACTGAATTTCTGCAATCTTATGATAAAACTTGAACGAATGAGGAGTTGCTTCTTATAGATGAGCAAAGAAAGTGGTTTCTCGAGATGGAATCTACTCCTGGTAAAGAAGCTATGAAGATTGTTGAAATGACAACAAAGGATTTGGAATATTACATAAATTTAGTTGATAAACTAGTGGCAAGTTTTGAGAAAACTGACTCAAATTTTGAAAGAAGTTCTACTGTAGGTAAAATACTATCAAACAGCATTGCATGATAGAGAGAAATAATTCGTAAAAGAGTCAGTCAATGCAGCAAACGTAATTGCTGTCTTATTTTAAGAAATTGCCACAACTACCCCAACCTGCAGCAAAGACCACCCTGATCAGTCAACGCCATCACCATAAAGGCAAGATCCTCTACAGCAAAAAGATAACTTGCTGAGGGCTTAGATGATGGTTAGCATTTTTTAGCAATATTTTAAAATCAAGGTATGTACATTTTTTTTTTAGGCATAATGCTATTGCACACTTAGACTATAGTGTAAACATACGCATTGGGAAACCAATTTGTGTGACTTGCTTTATTGCAATATTCACTAGATTGCTGTGGTCTGGAACCGAACCCGCAATATCTTCAAGGTATGCCTGTATAATTGTGATGGTTGTCAAATGGTGATTTCCTAACTCTATCCTTTCTTCTACATTTGTTAATTAGGATTCAACTGAAAGGAAGACTGTATTCAATCATTATGTTTTTTTTATCAGAATAAATTTATAGATTATTCTGATAAAGTGGATTATAATCTGTTACTATGAGTATTTGGTGCTCAAATTGTCTCAGAGATGCAAAGTGGGAGGCCCTTCAAGCTGACTCCTGTGACCTTTTGTCATGCCTCATCATTCGTTTGTGCATTTCTTTATTTTATGGCACACCAATATGTTCCAAGTCCATCTTGTCCTTTCCCTGCTCTACCCCTGGAATCAGCCATTTCTCCAAGAAGCTCTCGTTCCTTTTAGTGGAGAATCGTATTTAGAAATCAAGATCTGGGTATTAAGTGTGCTCATTGTTACTGATGTGTCATTGCTTCTTACTATCTCAGCAGAGAGAGCTGGAAAATGTTTATTTATTATCCACCCATCCATCCATCCGTCATGAGATCACACCCATGAACCTTCAATTCCAATCCAACAACACGGAGTTCATTTTAGAGTTTCTCTTTTCCATATTTGTAACTCCTTTCTCTATCAGTAAGAAACCTGGTTCTTATTATCCTCAAAATATACACTTATTTGTTCAGTGCTGAAATACATAAAATCCCTTTTAAATCACTATTCAATGCCACTGAGAAAAATCTACCAACTAAAGTTAAATATAACTCTTTTTAACCTTAAGTATGAGGATACACAGCCAAAATATTGCATTCAGAAGTTGCTTGGGTTAGTTTTCCCCCATATTTGTTAATTTTTGTTATATTTTTGAGTATTTTTTGGTTTTCCCTGATCCTGTCTACTCCATTCCCACCCAATTCCTGTAGGTAACAATCACGTTTTTATCTTTCCTGTATTTCTTTTTGCAAAAATAGGCATATGTATATTTTATTTTCTCTTCCTTCTTATACAAAAGGTTGCATAGTATAAATTCTCTTTTGCACTTTCCTTTTTTCCTACTTAACAATATATCCTGGAAATCACTTTATTTCACTTCATTCTATTTTGTGGCAACACAGTACTCAATTGTGTGGATGTACCATATTTTATTCAACCACTATCCTCTGTATGGACAGTTAGGTTTCCAATATTTTTAAATTACAAACAATTCTGATATGAATAACCTTGGGCATAAATATTTCTGTATTATTTGACATGTATCTTCAGTAAATTCTTAGAAATAGGATTGCGGAGTCAAATGGTAAATGCATACGTAGTTTTGTTAGATATTGCTACATTCCCCTCCATAGAGTTGTACCTGTTGAGAGAAGCAATCTGCTATATGCCCTTAGTGTCCCTGCATATTCTTGTTGGGTATGCCAAGATTACAAGGCCCTGACTGCTCTTTATCTGAGTCATTTCTCAGGGTTATGTTGGAGTGAGCAACCTTGCAAGATGGAGTAATGTCTTCCTCCAGATAGAGAGCAAGCTTGCTTCTGTTTGCTACAAAAACACTGAATCCTGCAAGTTCAGTGTTCTTGTTTTGTTATGCAACCCACTGTGTGTACAGGCATCCATCATGGGCCCCTTATGTCATCCCTATGGGACTGTAAGGGAATGGGAAAGTGACACAATCCAATATGAAGCTCTGGCAACTGCTTTTGTTATGAGTAATAAAGTCTTTTTTCTCTGACCCAGTAGTCTTGTGTCTTCTGCCAGCAACCATGAAAAGTAACAACCTTTAGCTTACTAGCTTGTAAGTAGGGTAAAATCTCAGACCCTACACACTTCATGATAGTTTTGGTGATGAAGGTAATGAAGATTAAATGCAGAGAGAGACATTGCTTTTTGGAAAAGGAAGGATAAAAGGACTCTGCAGGCCAGGTTAGAGGGTATGAGGAGACTTCCCAGGATCTGAAAGCAAATTCTTTATCCAAGTGGGGGTTGCCAAGGGTCCCCCAGTGTCCTGACTGTTGAATCTTTAGAGGCTGAGTGGTGAGGGGCAGGATTGAAACAAGCTGCTCAAATGGTACCTTGGTTGTTGCTCTTTCAGGTGGGAGGAGGAAGGAATGTTATCATGACAATGGGGCAGCAAGCCGTAGGTCCTCAGCTGAAAGGCAATATGGCTGTGGCTGCTGAGTCATGGAGTGCCCAAAGCTCAAATAAGTGGTGATGGAATAAATGAAAAGCAATTAAGAAAAGTGAATATATATTGAGATATATAAGGAAGCCATTTTGGTTTAAAACTGATTTGGTCTGATCTTGTTTTTCCAGAATGGCCTGACGTGGCTTGTCAAGCCTGCATTGGACATCTGCTTTAAACATTTGCAGTATCCCAAAGCAAACAATGTTGCCTTTAAAGATAGGGATGAATGCCTCCCTCTCATATCAGCATTTCTTTAAAGCATTCCTTCCCAGAAAACAGGGTCAGGATAACCTGCTGTGTACATCTTGTGACTACTGACCTGCTGTATGTAGCAAAACATCTGGTAACTGCAGTGAAAACAAAAAGTATTCTTGTCATATTTGATGTATGTTCCTTGTTCCAAAACTGTTACTGCACAAAATTGGGGTTCTCTGCCTGATGTGCATAAACAAGCCAATTAATTATGGCACCAGCCTTTGAGGGGAGAAATTACCTTTTATTCTGCAAGATAGATCTCCCGGGAGACAGGGGGCATGTGCCCTCAGATCTGTCTCCCTGATTCAGGATTTGGGACAAAATTTAAGAAGTTAGGGAGAACAGGTTTGCACGTGGCAATGCTGGTGGGATGGGTTTTGACTGGTGGGCTTCAGGTATCTACGGTAAGGTTTTAAACATTTATGACGAGGTTCTAAACATTTATGATGAGGTTCTAAATATTTTGCATGAGGTGGGGAAGGAATTTTAACACCAGATCTTCCTGAATGAGGGACCCCTCGCTTCTGATAAGACTCTGGCTTTCAAGTTCCAGTCACGTGCTGGTCCTTGGGTTCCACAGAAGGAGGATCTTTGGTTCCAAGGTCATTTCAGGTCACAAGTTCTTCTTTTGCACATGCCCTGGCTGCATGACTTTGCAGTTTTTCTGAAAGACAATCCTTAATCACTTTGTTGATAAGAGATGGGGTCTGTTTGAACTGGCCCTATGTGGGCCCATGATTACAAAATGGTATGTAACCATGCTGTACACCTTGCTTCTCCAGAGTGCTTCCTTCCCTGGTAGAGGTTGCTCTCCTGGGCTATAGTCTTCAGAACTGGCTCACATAATACACTTACCCCATTTTTAATCTATAGATTGATTATTGGTTACTTGTGTTGCCATTTCTTGGCATAGTGTGGCAGGATTTCAGAGAAACCCACTGGAGATCATCTGGAATCTACATTGAACTGGCGCTCAGTATCAGCACAGGCCCACTGAGCCCCCTCTGGGTTCACTGTACTCTTTGGGTGCCCCTGATGAGTTCTCCTGAAACCTGGACCTCCTGACTTAAGTTAAAGGTCCAGAGTTTTATATGAGCTGTTTTAAGCCTTAAGACCAGGTATCTTAAGGGAGTACCAGTATATATCTTAGGTAAGAAGAACCTAGGGGGAATTTCCTAGGCCAGGGGAGCCTAACAGGAACTTTGGAGTGAATTGGGCAGGCTGACCTTTTTTTATTTGGCTTTAAATTGGAAAGAATTGTGTCTATAAAGTCTGAACAAACTGATAGTGAAATGAGACTGAAACTCATTCAATTCCAAAGAGAAGGGACACCAGTTCTTTCCAGCTGAAAGGCATTCTCCGGTGACTGAGAACCTAGTGGAAGTGATGGAGGATTGATCCTCTCGATGTGCAGTGGTCCCATAGGGAACTCCATTGTAATCAGTCACATTAATTAATTAAAGTTAATTAATTAAAATTAGTCCCTCGCCTGGGAATGCACACATGAGGATTGGTTGTCGGGCACTTTGAGACCCCATGGCGGTTTCAGACTGCCAGTGGGAGAAACCAAGGCACGTAAGAGAGTATTCATGACCTTTTTTAGGGAGTTACACTCACAAACAGCACACTTCTGCCACACTACACTGTACTTAGCAATTGTTCAGATTTTATAGAAAACAGAACTAAAAGAACATGGGAAATCGTGCTTCTAAAAGCCGACTAGTTCCTGAACATGCAGCCTCCCCTTGGGACTCCAGCTGTCTTCATGTACAACACGTATGGAGCTGACACTTGCAAGTGCTTAACAAAATGGCGATAACTGTAAATGGCTGGATCTTTGGATCAAGGTAACCTGGGATAATTTAAAATTACAGTGGCCACTGTAAGCTTCCAAAACTTGTCTTTTGCACATCAGATTTAAGAGCCATGGAACAAAGATTAAATTCAATCTTTAAAGAGTCAAGCGTACCACTGTCCAGCACAATTGCTCGAAAACTAAAGGTTCCAGAAGATGTAAATATTTACAAAGAACAGCAAAATCTTACTAAGCTTGTTTGGTGTCCTGAGAGCTAGGCTTGAAAATCGTCAGGTTGGGGGCCCCAAAATATGGTTGGTCAAAAATGCTATAGCCCTCCAAGTGCAGTCAGAGATGGCTGGACAGGGCCGGCCCCATGGCTTAGCGGTTGGGTGCGTGCGCTCCGCTGCTGGCAGCCTGGGTTTGGATCCCGGGCGCGCATCGACTCACCGCTTCTCCGGCCATGCTGAGGCTGCGTCCCACGTACAGCAACTAGAAGGATGTGCAACTATGACATACAACTATCTACTGGGGCTTTGGGGGAAAAAATAAATAAATAAAAATTATTAAAAAAAAAAGAGATGGCTGGACAGAAATGGGTTGCGCTCCATTTGTGGCTAGAGTCCTACCAAACTACCACCAGCCTCAGGGGAATTACATTGGCCATTTGAAGGAACATTCCAATTAGATAAGATCATTTAAGAAGTGCACTTAAAAACAAAGGCTTCAAAATTCCAAAATAGCCTTATTGAAAGTTTTGTTGCAAAAAGCTAATAAAAAAATTAAGTTATAAGAAGTACCTAAAAGAAATGTCTATTGAGCCATGGTTTTATAGACACCCCCATAATCTACCTTCAAAGGGGGGCCCAATATGAGTCCCTCTCAGAGTTAACAAGACTCTGAGAGATTTTTTGAGAAACTGCTACATTATTCCCTTAAACAGTCAAGGATAAACTAAAATTAAAAATTAATGGAGTTGTCTAAGGCTGCCAGGTACAGTTACTGTTTGTCTCAGCTGAAACCTGATAAGATATTTGAAAGGATTTAGCAACGTATAAGAAATTTGCCCAAATTGGAAGCTGATATTCAGAGCCTGATAGGAATTTTTTATAGGCCTTCTTCCCTAAGTTAAAATAAAACCAAGTACCCAGAGGGAAAGAAGCAAATTAGAGATGATGTAGTTGGACATGTGGATCAACCTATAATGTCATTTAAGTTACAACCCAATTTCTGAGGAATTAGGAACAATTGTCCTCACCTTATAAATCCTTGTAAAACTTGAAATGCAACTCTAGAGGCAGTTCAGATTCCACCCATTTCCTTCATCACAAAAAGGTTATAACCTCTCAGGGAACAGTTATCTAAACCACCACCAATTCCTAAGATTGAAAGAAAACAAGAGGGAAAAAAAGAAAAACTGTTATAGAAGTGCCCTTGCCCCAAATCTAGCATATTAAATGTCTTCTCCACAAATACTAGTAGAAAAAAAGTTTAGCCATCATAACAAATAAGCTTCATTTACGCCATCTGCCAGAAACAAAATGTGGATTCAATTATTCTTTCATAACTAGTGAACTTTGTATTACTGTACACAATTCATGGCAGTAATTTTAAAACAATAGCTGTGGAGTGTCTATGTATGTGTGTGTCTATATATATATATGTTATATATATGTGATATTTTTCTACCTCCACACGGCATAATTTCTAAAAGAGCTCTATTTAATTGGCTTAAAGTAAGCACGTATATAAATGTAATAGAAACTAACCCAATGTCTTTCAGGTTAATGTGCTATAAAACAATCTTTGGTAAATGAAAGCTTATTTAAGTTTGTTGGTTTGATTGAAATAAACATTTCCAGAGTTATCAGCATTGGCTATGATACACACTTGTTATCTCTGTTACAAAATTTGTCAGCAAAAAAATAACTTAGAATAATAGCAGATTTTGCCTAATGTCTCATGAAGTTTTGTAGGCAATCTAAATATAATTATTGGGAACAAGTAAACTAAATAGATGTGAAAAAGAGAAAAATCTGGAGGTGAGCTTTTTAACAATAATTATGTGTTATGGTATATGTACTTAAAATAACTTCAAAACCTTTTGGTAACTTGAAACCTTAGAGCTTTGCTAAATTAAGTTAAATGATAGAAATTTATTGAGTAGGTAATTTCCACATAAGATAAAATATTAGACATTAATTACTAAACATAGATTTATCTACCTTTGGCTTCTTATTACAGAAAATCTAGAAAAATACTTGGGTTTATTAATAAACATGTTTTGTGCCATGCTGAGAAATTTTCTATGAGAAAGCACAGGTTTCTAGACAGTCTGCATACAAGGAAAGAAGGCATAGAACAAATTCTGAATGTAAAAAGAAAGTTATGGAAGGTTTGTGAAAGAGGAACCCTGAGGAAAGAGTTTTGTGTATGGTCAAGTTGGCTAAGACTAAAATGAATTTAATTAAGTGAATAGGTTTTAATATCAAAAGCTGGTACTAATGTACAAAAATTAGAATTTGGTTTTATTTCTCTTAAAATAATAATTTTCTTGGACTTTTAGTCCACTTTTGATAAGAGACAATGAAAGTTTTTTTTTTTTTTTTTTTTAGCTTTGAGTAGTCTACCAAAAGGGCAGGGATTTTATGTTTTATAAAAATAAATTTCCTGTATTGTTTTTATTAGGTCTTTAATCACAGGAGCTAAGGTTTTTCTTACAGCTATTTACATTTCTGTATCTGCCTGAAAACCTTTAGTTGTCACCACAGTTAAATGGATATAAATGGATAACTAAGAATTATTTCACAGTGACCTATAATCCTGTTTGACCAAGTCTTTTAAAACCTTTTGATATTTCTGATGTTTCCCCAAAATTCAAATCCTAAATGAAGTTTTTCTTCTGACTTGAAAGTAACTTTGAGAATTTCCAGTGGGCCCCTGGGACGTCTCAAAGAATTTGTTCTCTCTTCCTATAAAGAGGGAGATACTAATTAGGTTTATTTGGTATATTAAGTTGCATGGGAAGCATTGTCAAATAAGTCATGATAAACCTTCTTAGGTTATATTGCATGGGTAAATATTATTATCTTAACTCTGCTACCTTGCTTCCAGCACCACAGGAGGAAAATGATCATGACTGCATTTTATTCCTATTTAAAAGATGAACAGGACTATCTACTGGGGCTTTGGGGGGAAAAAAAAGGAGGAGGATTGGCAAGAGATGTTAGCTCAGAGCCAGTCTTCCTCAGCAAAAAGAGGAGGATTAGCATGGATGTTAGCTCAGGGCTGATCTTCCTCACATACACAAAAAAAAAGATGAAAAGGGACATTACTGGGTTGGATATGCAATAATGTCCTCAGTGGACATAATTGAGAGTTGATATTTACCAGAAAGAGAATCAGCACAGCAAGCCAAATTAATTGCTTTAACTTGAGCTTGTCAATTGGCTAAAGATCAGGTGGCAAATATTTATACTGACAATTGTTATGCCTGTGGGGTGGCACTTAACTTTGGAATGATGTGGAAACAATGGGTTTTTAACCTCTTCAGGCCAACCTATAAAGAATGGGAAACAGGCTGCAGAATTATTAAATGCTATACAGTTACCAAAACAATTAGCAATTATTAAAATACCAGAGCAGTCCAAATCTGAAACTTTGGAAGATAAAAGAAATCAACTTGCTGATGCAGCTGCTAAGCAAGCAGCTTTGAAGGTTTATCCTGTCCAGCCTCGAGAATGCCCATTACTTCCTATTAACTCTGCTAACCCAGTAAAAGATTTCCTTCTACAGGCTCAAGAAATCACATGGAACAGGAGAAACAAATATGGCAACAAAAAGGGGGAATTTTTGACACCACCACACAGATGTGGTTCAGGCCTGATAAAAAACCCATAGTGCCTATGGGAGCACAATTGCCACTGTTCCAGCAAATACATCAATTAACCCATTGGGCACATAAAAAGATCATTTTATGGGGAAAACAATACTTTTGGAAATTTTCTCCCACAGTGGCTCATAAAGCCTATGCTTGTTGTGCTATATGCCCAAAGTATAATCCAAGGAGAACACTTTATGGGGTGCAAAGTCACTTCCCCCTTCCTAAGGGACGCGAGGTATGGCAATTGCAATTTTTCAAATGCCACCATCTCAAGGATATAAATATATCTTAGTAATGATCTGTATGTTCTCACATTGGGTTGAGGCCTTTCCTTGCAGAAGAGTAATGGTTTTAGCAGTAGGTAAATTAGTATTGGAAAGAATAATTCCTGTTTGGGGAATTCCTACCTGTACACAATGACTGGGAAACTCATTTCACTGGATAAATAACTAAATCTCTTTGTGACATTTGGCCAATAATACAGCATTTTCACTGCACTTATCCCCAAGCCTCAGGTTTTGTGGAAAGAACTAACAGCACAATCAAAACTCAATTGGCAAAGCTTTCAGAAGCATTTACTCTCTCATGGCCAAAAACTCTTCTGCTAGTGCTCCTTAATCTTAGATTTACACCATTTGGTAAACATCAGCTGTCCCTTTTGAAATAACAGGATGGCTTATGCAATTAGACAAAGGAATGTATGAACCAACTTTGCTTAAAGGACATATCTTACATTATTGTCAAGGTCTCACTGAGGTGCTCAAAAGAAACGAAAGGTTGGTCACTGATTCCTTTCACAGCAAGCTCCCAGGAGACAAAGACCTTAAGAACATGGATTACAACCTGGAGATTTTATTGATTGGAAAAGACACCAGATAAAAGACTCTTTGCAGCACGGTTGGAAAGGACCATACCAGGTACTTTTAACCAATCCATGTGCTGCAATTAAAAGGCATAGACTCATGGATCAAAAAAAGCCTTCTTCACCTCAGTGGGTGTCAACTCCTATTTCTGACACCTGACTTCAACTGACCAAGCAAACACCTCCAAACCAGGATGAGAAGACAGCATCTGTTGTAGATAGCTGTCCCAGGACTCTGAACCAGGCCTTATATTCCTGACCTTATATCTCCTCATGTAAACCCCTGTCATGCTTAAACTACATACCCATTTTATAATTGCTCTAGCTGGCCTTCTTGGTACCTTTTAACTACTGTTCTTAACTACCCCAATACTTTATATCTGTTCTATAATTATAAACAATGTAATCATAAGAAGTCATGTAATACCAGATGTACAAGGTTGTGCAACAATCTAAAATTAATTGAAAAATTACATAACCTATGAAATGCTTCCCCTGTCAATATATACCTCTATGCTTGTCCACTATATCTGACTATTCCCCCCAACGTGGATAATTGGGCCAATCAATGAAATAAAAGCCTAGCACAGTGGGACATGATGGACCCAGGGCAGGCAGAAACCAAGCCAAGGGGCAATATTTTGATCATGTACATTTTCTATCAAAAAATTATCAAAAGGGGAAAATGATGGAACAAATGAAAAGGAATAAGAAAAGTTAATATATATTGAGGTATATGAAGAAGCCATTTTGATTTGAAACTGATTTGGCCTGACCTTGTTTTTCCAGAATGGCCTAACATGGCCTGTCAAGCATGAATTGTACATCTGCTTTAAACGTTTACAGTATCCCAAAGCAAAGAATGTTGACTTTAAAGATAGGGATCACTGCCTCCCTCCCACATCAGCATTTATTTTTTAAATAAATATTGCTAATTTTTTTCAATTGTTGTGTTTTTCTTTTCCTCCCCAAAGCGCCAGTACATAGTCGTATATTCTAGTTGTAAGTCCTCCTAGTTCTATGTGAGCCACGGCCACAGCATGGCTACTGACAGATGAGTGGTGTGGTTCTACACCTAGGAAACAAACCCAGGCAGCTGAAGCAGAGTGTCTCAAACTTTAACCACTAGGCCATCAGGGGTGGCTCAGTATTTCTTTAAAGATAAGCATTCCTTCCCAGAAACCAGGGTCAGACTGACCTGCTGTGTACATCTTGTGACTATTGACCTGTATGTAGCAAAACATCTTGTGACTGCAGTAAAAAGAAAAAAAGTAGTCCTGTCATACTTGATGTATGTTCCTTGTTCCAAAATGGTATATAACCCTGCTGTCCACCTCACTTCTCTGCAGTGCTTCCTTCCCTGGTAGAGGCTGCTCTCCTGGGCTATTGTCCTCAGAACTGGCTCATATAGGGCTGGCCCAGTGGCGTAGTGGTTAAGTTCGCGCACTCCGCTTCGGCGGCCCGGGCTTCACAGGTTCGGATCTCGGGTGTGGACCTATGCACTGCTTATCAAGCCATGCTGTGAAAGCATCCCATATATAAAGTAGAGGAAGATGGGCACATATGTTAGCCCAGGGCCAGTCTTCCTCAGCAAAGAGAGGAAGATTGGCAACAGATGTTAGCTCAGGGCTAATCTTCCTCACCAAAAAAAAAAAAAAAAAAAGAACTGGCTCATACAATACACGCACCTCATTTTAAATCTAGATTGATTATTGGTTACTTGCGTTGACAATGGTGTCAGCAATGAAGATACAGAGCTTTGGGCAGAAATTTAGAAGTTCATTTATTGAGGCTGAGCAGGCAGCTGCTTGGAACTTAAAAAAGCCTTGCTTACTGACACTAGGTGGCTCTGCCCTTCTGTGTCTCCTTTTACACCCTCTCCCTCTACTCAAACCTCAGCTGATTTAAGGAAAAAGCTAAGTACGCTAAGAACTTTGGGGAGGAAAAGAACTCAAACTTTTATTGCTCTGTTGGATACCAGTCCCCATATTTAGACTGACCTGATCTCTGGTGTCACTGCAATACTCACAGGGGGCAATAGATGAGCCAAAAAGCAACCCCCTCCCCAAGAGACATTTATGGCTCATTTCCCTCACATACAAACACATACAACCTGAAGGGGCACAGGTCACTTCTGTTTAGGATTTATTGTGAAACTTGATTTAAATCACTGTTACATTAGATTTGTTAAGACACATAGGCAGTGTCACTGACTTAAGTGCAGGCACAGTTGTCATCATTCTGTCCCTTCTGATCCTCAGAAGAGAAGGAGGTTGGTCAGTAACCCTTCATGCTGGAGCAGTCACTCTGCTTTGAACTTGAGCTGAGACTGCTTGACTGACCTCACCTTACCGGTTCTGCCACTTAGGGCCCTATGAATTGCACAGGACTCTTGCATCACCTAGGTCTCCTGACTCTCACAGAGATTGTAGGAGGTGCCCTGCACCCAGTTCCAATTTCAGCCTCAGCTAAATCTTCCTCCTTTGGGGGCTATTCATTCTGTTCTTCTCCTGAGCACTTTCAATTCACTTTGATCCAGCTGCCTGTTCCAAACACATGAGTTGTCCTTATGGGGAACTGTATTCATCTGGGAGCAAGGGAGAAGAAAGAGCAATGTGTGACAACTCTGGGTTTAAGTTTGCTGATCTGTATAATGAATGAAGTCTTCAAAAGGGCACTTAGAAAATCTGAGATTCTACCTCTGACATCCTTACTATCTTCAGAAGCGGGTTTTCCCTTCTGGTTACTTTAATATTGTTTCCTGCCAACTGAGCACTCAAGTTCTTTAACAGCTAACCTAAGTTGCTGAGTCTAGATGCCAAAGCCCAGATTTTCTTAATCACAGCAACTGCCATAAAATCCCACTCCTCACTTTTGCCCATCCTCTCTTTTCTGTACTGATTCCTAGAGCTACGCCTTTTGGAATCCCTTTCTAGTCACAGATTTCCACCTTTAGAAAGGTCTTGAACTGCTTTACCTTAACCCAAATATGGTTTTGCCAACATGGAATTGTTCACAACGTCTCCAAACTCTCACTTCTAGTCCTGAGAAGATTAACTAAGGCACGTTATTTCATAGCCTAGTAGACATTTTTAGTAAATACTTGTCCCCTAGACTGCCACTCACTTATGGGCCTGTGAAAATGAACTTTCTTGCTTTACTCTCCGATGAGGTATTATTCATACCCATTTCAACAAATCCTCCTCTAAAGTTTAGACCAATATAAAACTTATAAGCTTACTGGCTCCTTTTCTATATTCACCATCAATATCATCAATGTCATTTCCAGTTGAATCATCACGTGACCAGTCTTATCTTCCTTTTGAGCTTTTAAAAAATGTAACAAAGGTATCCTAAACTGTGAGCCAGATACTCAAACATTACCAGATCTTGAACTAATTTTACAATATCTAGTATTTTTCTGACTTCCCAAAGACTGCTCTGCTCCTGTACGGCAAGGTTGAAAGGAAGTAAATTACCTAATGTGCTGAAAGCGGGTACTTAGACCCAGAACAATCATCAATCTCACTAACCATAAGAACCACCAAAGTGTCTGAAGAAACAGCAAAGGTACAAGAAGCAGTTCTGCTAAGATAAAGGAGGATCTGAACGTTATCAACCTCTGGCTCATAGCAACAATGATGAAATAGATTTCAATTCCTTGGTTTCTTAAGCTTCCCAAACAACTTTCTTGGAAGAAAGCAATTCCTAGAGATTTCCAATGAGCTTTCTCACTGTTTCCTTACTTCCTATCATTGTTTTATGTATTTAAAATAACTATAAAGATGTTTAAAACAAACTCCTCAACAGTCTAATAAATGAACACTGTATTTTAACACTGTGAAAGTTATTCATTCAATGTTCACTTGATATTTGTGTACCAAATACTGTGTTAAATGCTGGGGATTCACACATAAATAAATACATCTCCCGCTGTTGGAAAAAAAAAAGCTCATCATTTATTTAAGGAGAGAAAGTGAGAACATTTATTTTAGGAGAGAAAGTGAGAAAAGTAAAATGTCCACAGCACATAGAGATAAATATAACTACAAATTAAGAAAATTTACATTGGCCGTTCACATTATGTTGTATATAAAAGCACAGCTATCAAAGGTAAAACCAGTAGAAAGGATTCCATAGCTTCCCCTTAACCTGCAATCCAATAGTACAACATACCCCTGGAGGGACATTAATAAACATACCTCAAAATTCTATAATTTTGCATAAAGATGGGTAATTTCTTTAGGAAACATGCAGTAATCAAAATGAATTGTGAGAATATTATGTAGAATTTTTGATGGGTTATTTCTTCAGAATGTGCGTCACAAAAACATAACAAAAAAATTACAGAACATATCCTATGGTTGATTCACCTTGGACGCTACTTTCCTTCATTATTAACTTACCAAAAGAAGAGTTGGTTCACTTAGACCTTAAAAGTCTAGGTAAACAATCTAAGTCACTGCCAAGTTCCCAAGAATGCAGGACAAAATAATCCCATGGAGTGGTTCCATTAGGAAAGTTCATTTTAAGCCAGCTATTCTGAAGCTAGAGTGGATTTTTCCAAAGATACTTGTTACTCAACGCTGGTTACCTTTTCAATCCACTCTTCTTACTGGACTCATTCACATTAGTGTCTATCACTGTAGATCCAAGCAGAATAAGGTTGTTAATTTTTTTACTTTAGTACGATAAAACCCATATAAACAAAAGCCCTTTGCAGTTTTCAATAATTTAAAGGGGCAAAGGGTCCCGAAACCAAAGTGTTTAAGAATCTGTTATAAGGCACACACAGTTAACAACAAAACATGGTTATGTGATTTCTACCTACCTCACCCCTAATATTTGTATTGTTAAAGAAATCTTTTCCCCTAATTTTATTTATTTAGTTAGTTAGTTAGTGAGGAAGATTAGCCCTGAGCTAACATCCATTGCCAATCCTCCTCTTTTTGCTGAGGAAGATTGGCCTTGGGCTAACATCTGAGCCCATCTTCCTCTACTTTATGAGACGCCGCCACAGCATGGCTTGATAAGCAGTACGTAGGTCCGCCAAAGCGGAGCACGCGAACTTAACCACTATGCCACCGGGCCGGCCCCCTAATTTTATTTTTCAATTGTTCTCTTTACTAAGACTCTAGGGTCGTGAGGGTGGGCAGAGATAGGGAAGCAAGAAAAGCATGTAATAATACTGTGGGGTTCTTTTTTAAAGCCACACTCACTTTCCTCTAATAAAACTCTACTACTCTCCCCACTTAGAATTAACTGATGTTACTAGTGAAAGAATGTTCAGTTCTTGACATATATTGATGACCACAGCTGTGTCAGGGTCCCCAAGACCACTCTTAGGTTCAGTGATTTGCTAGGACTCAGAACTCAAAAAAGCTGTTATGGTTATAAATCTAACACGGTTATGAGACATAACCATGTCTTGTTGCTAACTGTGTGTGCCTTATAACAGACTCTTAACATGAGAGGATACAGATTAAAATTAGTAAAGCAGAAGCACATAGGGCAGAATCTAGGAGAGACCAGGTGCAAGCTTCCAGCTGTCTTCTCCCAGTGGAGTTGTAAGGACAGCACTTAATTCTCCCAGGAATGATGTGTGACAACATGTGCAGAGTACTGCAAATCAAGGAAGTTCATCTGTCTTGGTGTCCAAGGTTTTTTATTAGAGGTCAATCACATAGGCATGTGCTGACATTACTCAGTCTTTAGCCCCTTCCGAGGTCAAACCAATGGAGTGCAGCCCCTCACCATAAATCACATTGTTAGCATAACCTAACCGGTGGGGCCCAAGGCCCCTAATTATAAAGACAGTCTTATCAAGCAGAATATTCCCATGGCTTAGAGGATATTTTTAGGCGCTGGTCAAGAGCCAGTTTTTTCTGTAGAACGTGCAAGTTTTGAACATCCCAGACTTCCCGAGTTAACCCTTTACTGCACAAAGCAGCTTTAGGATAAGGTAAAACATAGGTGATAATCATGGATGTGGGCACAGATTCAGCTATAGATCAAGAGCTTCCCCAACATTTCTACATTTCCTCAGAAAGGTTGAGGACAGGCAGTATTGAAAACTGTGCAGAGTCCAGCAATGTTGCTAACCAGAACAGAGGTTATAAATGAGGTGGGGATGGGGAGTAGCTAGAAAGGAAGTCAGGGAAAAACGGTAGACAGGTCACTCTTTCTTTTCCACTCCTTCCTTAATTGCAGGCCCAGCACTGAGGCAGGGTGAGAAGAAGCAATTCCTGGCAATCGTGGGACCTGCAAGGACCAGAAAGAAAGGAAAGGGAGGAGACGAGGTACAATCCAAGTGGTACTAGCTGAGAGGTAAGGTAAGTTCCTATAACCACCTTGCTGGGAAGTATACTCCTGGGTAAAAGGCAGGGTATATACAGTAAGAACTCACTCTACTTAAAATTAAGATGGTCAACATCTAAATTACTGTATTACTAAATGAAAGGACACAAGAAAATTAATACCCTGTCATTTTTTTCTAAAATGTACCTTTCAAATATGCATTGGCTCATATTCCAGAAACAGATCTGAAATATGCTCCTAAAGAGCATATTGAGTTCTTGCGTATTAAGAAGCTATAATAAACTTTAAAATAGGTGACTAGAAAAATTGCATAGTACATCTTAGTGATATTGGTAGGAAGTTTCCAACATATTTTATGATTTAAAGGGCAAAAAAAATCAGTTGCAATTCATGACAACAGTAATTTATCATATTAAGATTGAGGTCAGCTCTAAACAACCACTAGCCTGGCTTTGGGAATAAAAGCATAAGATTGAATTTAATAGTTTTGCCATTTTCTGCATCTCTTAGTTTGTGATAAAGCTGTCAGCTAATCCTCACCACTCTATCAATTCCATACAACAAACCTGTACTCAATATCTCTACCAGGCATAAAACAGTAATCTCAGCAAGCCTACAGATGGTAGAGAACACAAATATGTAAACTGATAAGTCTGAAACCACAAGAGAATTACAGTACCTGACAAAGATTCTTTGCTTGACCAAACTTGACTCAGGCTCCTGAACCTTCTCCTAGGTTCACCCTTGTACTTCCTTGTAAAATCTAGTTTTAGCAAGAACCCTGCTAAGTCAGTTTAGCAGGAGTCCCCCATCATCCAATCTGATCGCCCTTGATATCTAATCAGGTTCCTCAGCCTCCACCATCCCCTAGGTGATATCTGATCACCCTGGCCTCTCATCAGCAAGAATTCTGTTAAGCAGATTTAGTCAGAACCCCCTTGACCCCTGATGTTTCCTCTTAGTAATTTTCCATTCATTGACCCTCTACACTGCACCTCAACTATCAATTCCCACCTGTCCATGCTGTATTCAGAATTGAGCCTGATATTGGTCTGTACATTTCCATTCTTCTAATGTCTTTACTTTGTTTTGGTGTTAGGGTAATGCTGGCCTCATACAATGAATTAGGAAGTGTTCCCTCCACTTCTATTTTCTGAAAGAGATTGTAGAGAACTGGTACCATTTCTTCTTTAAATGTTTTGGAAAATTCAACAGGGCCTGGTGCTTTCTTTTTTGAAAGGTTATAAACTATTGATTTAACAGATATAGGCCTATTCAGATTATTTATTTCTCCTTCCTAAGCTTTGGTACAGACCTTTGAAGGAACTGGTCCATTTCATCTCAGTTATCAAATCTGTGGGCATATGTTGTTCAAAATATTCCTTCACTATCCTTTTAAATGTCCGTGGAATCAGCAGTGATGGTCCCTCTCCCATTTCTGACATTAATAATTTGTGTCTTGTTTTTTTCTTGGTTAGAGTGGCCAGAGGCTTGTCAATTTTATTAATCTTTTGAAAGAATCAGCTTTTGATTTCATTGATTTTTCTCTACTGAGTTCCTATTTTCAATTTCATTGATTTTTCCTCTAATTTTTATTACTTCTTCTCCTGTGCTTGCTTTAGATTTATATTCTTCTCTCTCAAGTTTCCTAAGGTGGAAGCTTAGTTAATTGATTTTAGATCTTTCTTGTTTTCTATGTATTCAGTGCTATCAGTTTCCCCCTAAGTTCTGCTCTTGCTGCATCCCACAATTTTGATAAGCTGTATTTTCACTTTCACCTAGTTCAAAATATTTTTACATTTCTCTTCAGACTCCTTTGAACCATGTGTTATTTAGAAGTGTGCTTTTCAATCTCCAAACATTTTACAACTTTCCAGCTATCTTTCTGAGACTGATTTCTAATTTAATGCCATTGTATTTGAGAGTATATTTTGTATAATTTAAAAGAAATTGGTTACGGTGTGTTTTATGGACCAAATGTGCTCTATCTTGGTAAATGTTCCAAGAGTTTTCAAAGGAATGTGTATTCTGCTCTTGTTGGATAAAGTATTCTCTAAGGTCCAGTTGACAGATGCTGCTGTTCAATTCAACTATATCTTTACCTGCTGGATCTGCCAACTACTGATAGAAGACTGTTAGTCTCCTATTATATAGAGAATTTGTTTATTTCTCTTTGCAGATGTGTCAGGTTTTGCCTCACATATTAGATGCTCTGTTGTTAGGCACACATATGTTAAGGATTTTATATTGCCTTCATTTATGCCTTATTCGGATGCTCTTCTTTTGTTTATGTGGATCTGAGTTCCTGACCTACGTATTTCTTTTCTCTCTGAAAAACTTCTTTTAACATTATTGCAAGGCAGGTCTACGGGTGACAAATTCCTTCAGCTTTTGTTTATCTGAGAAAATATTATCTTTATTTCTCCTTCTGTTTTCAAAGATAATATTTCTAGACACAGATTCAAGGTTGGTGGGGTTTTTTCTTTCAACACTTTAAATATTTCACTCCACTCTCTTCTTGCAGTTTCTAATGAGAAGTTGATGTAATTCTCATCCTTGTTCCTCTAAAAGCAAGATATATTTGCTCCTCTAGCTTCTTGCAACAATTTTCTCTTTGACTTTGGTTTTCTACAGCTTGAATATGATAAGCCTATGTGTAGATATTTTGGTATTTATCTGCTTGATGTTCTCTGAGCTTCCTGCATCTTTGGTTTGGTGCCTGTCATTAATTCTGGAAAATTCCGAGCCATTATTACTTCACATATTTCTTCTGCTCCTTTCTTTCTTCTCCTTCTGGTATTCACATTACACATAGAATGTACACAGAGCATCAGAATAAGGAATAAATGAAGGCAATATAAAATCCTTAACATATGTGTGCCCAAAAACAGAGCATCTGTGAGGCAAAAACTGATAGAACTGCAAAGAGAAACAGACAAATTCACTATTATAATTGGAGACTTTGTAACTGTCCCACAGTTCTTGGATATTCTGTTTTTCATTCTTTGTTCACTTTGCTTTTCAATTTGGGAAGTTTCTATGGCAGTATCTTCAAGTTCACCAATTCTTTCCTTCACCATAACCAGTCTCCCCATATGTCCATCAAAGGCATTCTTCATTTCTGTCAGTGTTTCTATCATTTCCTTTTAAGTCTTCCTTAGAGTTCCTATCTCTCTGCTTACACTGTCCATCTGTTCCTGCATGTTTTTTCCACTAGAGCCCTTAACATATTAATCATAGTTATTTTAAATTCCCTATCTGATAATTTCAAAATCTGTATGATATTTAATACTGGTTCTCATGCTTGCTTTGATGTTTGCTTTCTTCAGACTGTGTTCCTTGCCTTTTAGCATGCCTTGTAATTTTGTGTTGAAAGCCAGACATAATGTATCTAGAGAAATGCATAGGAACTGAGCTAACCAGGCTATTAGTGAGGGCTTTTATGTTAATCTGACTAGGAATTAGGCTATATTAGGCTATAGTTACATGCTGTAACTATAGGTGTCAGAGGCTTCAATTTCCTCTAGTGTCTTGCTCTTGTTCCCCTTATTGTCTGTTTCTCTAGAAACTCCTTATAAAATCGAGTCTGTGTCTTGCAGCTCTCTCAATTCTAACCCACTATTTTTATACTGCAGCCTGTTGATGTGATGGTAAGCCACTGGGGATGGGAAGCATTCCACAATTTTATGACTAAATCTACTTTTATTTGGCCTGAGTCCCTAGGCTGTCACCTTAAAAAGTATTTCTTGGCCTTTTTTTTTTTGCCTTCCCTTACATGAGATAGGAAGGCTAAAAGAGGCTGGAGTTGTCTAATTGCCCATCCTCCAGGTTATATAAGGCTCTGGTAAAGTAGTTTCCCCTGAGGGCACACCTTTGTTAAGAATACTGTGGACTGTATTTCAAAATGGTTACTTTTCCCCTCCCCCTGCACGAAGCATGAGATTTTCCTCCAATCTTCACTACGAGAATCTGGTGAGGCTCCTGGAAGTAAAACCCATGCAAGTGTGGAGTTTCCTAAAAGTGGGCCCCCAGGAGTTTCTAACTCTCAAGCCAGTCCATACTCGGCCTCCAGCAATTCATCAATGACCATTTAAGTGTTCCTACCAGTTACCTCCTCCAGACGATTCTGTTCCTGGTAAGTGGAATTCAACTTTGATTTTCTGTATTCAGCTCTCTCTCCAGTTTTCTGGATGACTGTTAGCCCTGTGACCTCAATTATCTAATGAATTTTTTAAAGTCGTTGATATTCACTTTGTTCAGCTTTTTTCTTGTTGTAAGGACAGTTGTGATAATTCCAAGCTCTTTCCATGTCAGAGCTAAAACCAGAAGTGTTGATATTTCTTTTCTTAGTAATATAAGCACACATAAGCAAAAGCTCTTCGGTGTAGTCAACATATTAAAGAGTGTAAAAGGTTCTAGGACCAAAGTGTTTGAGAACTACTGTGCTATCATATGGTTAGAGAGATATGAGATTTCCACTATAAATCCTATGTCAATAATAAACTGCTCTGTAAGAAAGCCAAAAGAATCACATTGTAATATTGATGAGGTTACAAAAATGTACTTTATTATTTCAAGTAAAAAAAAAAAAAAAGAAATAGCATTTGCAATTCATGACAAGAGTAATTCAGCACACTAAAACTGAGGTCACTGCTGCACTACCACAACCACCCTGTCTTTGAAAGACAGTATAAGATCAAATTTACTGATTTCTCCTTTTTCTGCTCCTCTTACATTGTGATCAAGTTCTCAAACAACCTCTATTGCTATCCCTATCAATTCCATACAACAAACCTATTCTCAATACCTCACACAGGTGTAAAATAATTCCTTATCTCAATAATTGTACAGATGGTAGGGAACACAAATGTAAGCATTATTTTATAAAGTCCCAAACCACAAGAGAATTATAGCACCTAAAAAGTCTGTAGTAGAGAGGAATTACTGATTAATTCTGTAGCACAGTGGAAGTCTGTGCTCGGTTTTAAATGAAAAACAGGATTTTCCCTGCTATCCAAAAGAAAAGGCACTGTAGGTGAAGGGAAAAGCATGTGCAAAGATAGAGACAGGGAGGAAGGCAGCAGTTAGAATACAAAAGGCTTTGTACGCCATGCTAATGAGTAAAGGTGATGGTGACTCAGTCAGGAGCAGCAAAGACCAGAAGAATCAGAAGACAGTGCAGAGGATAAAATGGAGGTGAAGAAAATAAAAGCTAATGACCAGTAAAGAAACTCCTAGAACTGTTCAAATGAAAGTTGGTGCTTGAAAACAGAAGCAGCAGAGATGGAGAAAGACAGGAAGGTTTTTCTTAAAAAAAGAAACAAGTCAACATTTGGAGACTTATTGGGTATATGGGAAGGAAAAAAGTGTGTGTGTGGGGGGGGGGCAGCCCCAGTGGCCTAGTGGTTAAGTTCAGCATCATCCCCTTCCATAGCCTGTGTTAGGCTCCCAGGTGGGGAGCTACACCACTCATCTGTCAGCGGCCATGCTGTGCTGGCAGCTCACATACAAAAAGAAGAAGATTGGCAGTGGATGTTAACTCAGGGTGACTCTTCCTCAGCCAAAAAAAAAAAAGAAAAAAGAAAAAAGAAAAAAAGAGGGGACCTTAGGAGTCTTTAGTTTTCTGATGTATGGTCTTTCAGCTTTATTTAAGGAAGTCAACATCAAGTTGGTAATACTGATCTTGCTCATTAAATTGCAAGTCAGTATTTCTGAAGAATGCCTATTTTCCTTTGGACTGTCCAAATAGGTTAACAAACATCAAAGTTAACTTACGACCACAAGAGGCAGGACATATAGGACAAAAATACTGCTGTAGACAACTTAGTGTGGAGTACCAATCTTTGCGATCATTAAAACTAGGACATTTACAATTAAGGACTTTTAACTTTACGAATTCTGTATATATCAGACCTTTGGTGGGGTTTCTCTTTCAATCTTGGTAAACCCATCTAACATACACTCTGGATAAGTGATTTCTTAATTCACAATTTTTCTAGCCCCACTTCATAGCTAAAAAAAAAAAAAAACGCAAAAGGACACTGTATTCTCACTAGGTACATATCGTAATATAACAACTCAAATGAAAACTTAAGGAAAAGAAAATAAGAAGTATTTTGTACCAAACATAAACCCAGAATAGGAAGTACTAAGACAAAACTAACGAGAGGCAGAATATGATTCCTATTTTTGTAAAGAGAATACCACCATAAATACATGAGTCACAGCCCAAATTTCAGGAACGTTGACGTTTCAATTTTATTTGAATCTAATTTCCAGTTTTTTCAACAGGTGAAGGTGACAGAAAGTGGCAGAGAAGCATCATCTACCTTCCTATTGCGCAGGGCATCTAGAAAGTTCTATCTGCTCCCACTTTTCCGGACCCCAAGCCTCGAGGCCCTTCAGTCCCAGCTCAGAGTCTACTCCACCAGAGACCCGAGGCCCCAGTCTGCTCGCTCTTGCCGGGGCCGAGTGCCCATCGCGCGCTGCGGTCCCCCCGGGCTCGGGTCTTTCTCCCTCTTCCGTCCAACCCTGGCGACCCGGTTCCTGCGGCCTGAGGGCACGAGGTCAGCCGTGTCCGCGGCACCACCGCACGGTCCGGTGGGCGCCAGAGGGCACGTCGCAGAGGCCCGGGCCCAGAGCCTCCTCACTCACCGCCCCCACGGCCCCAGTGCCGTTCGCTCACACCGCTCAAACCTCCGCCTGGTGAAGCCAAACCGCCAGCCTCCGCCGGACCACCCCCGGGGGCAGAACGTGCGTGCGGAGGGGCGAGGAGCAGAGAGCAAACCCCGACTCCACCGCCGGCCCGCCGGCCCGCTCCCGCCTCCGCACACTCTCCGGGAGCGTCCGGCGTCCACTGCAGAGACGGCGACGGCCGGGAGGAGGTCCTGCAGGTCACGTGGAGCGAGGACACCACACCTACCTGACGACGCCCTCTCCTCATTGGACCAGCCTCCCGGGCCGCCCAGCAACCGTTGTCCACACCGCCTGCTATGTCTCCGGGGCCACTCAGAACGACCGCCCCGGCTCCCGCGCGCACCGCACCGCAC
Organism: Diceros bicornis minor; assembly: GCF_020826845.1. Taxonomy (NCBI): domain Eukaryota; kingdom Metazoa; phylum Chordata; class Mammalia; order Perissodactyla; family Rhinocerotidae; genus Diceros; species Diceros bicornis. The sequence goes on along the minus strand of NC_080745.1, from coordinate 85,832,768 downwards.
CGCGCCTGCGCACAGCTCCAGCGGTAGGCCGCTGGGCTGTCAGTGCGCATGCTCCGCCCTTGAGCGCACCCCCCGCCGGTTTTGAGGCCGGCCGGCACGCGCATGCTCTCGGGTAGCTGGTTCTCTCGCTCATGGAGAGGCCTCGGCTCTTGGGTTTGAAGGCAGAGGAGACGGAAGTTGCTTTGCTTCTTCACCTCCCCTCGGCCCCGGCGGAAACTCCAGCGCTGGAAGAGAGGTTCCGGGGCTGGCCTGGGCCGGAGGCGGCAGAATGGAGAGCGGGCCCGAGGACGGGGAACTGAGCCGCCGCCCGACGCTGGCCTCCTCCTGGGATGCCGCCTGCGGAGCCCTGGCCCAGAGCCTCCGTCTCGCCCGGGCTGGTGTCGGCGTCGGGGACTTCGACTGGGAGGAGCTGCTGGCGCCGCCTGCCCCGGGGTGCGCCGGGCCGGGGGACTGGGCGTGCTGCTCGGTGACGGCCACGCTGCCGGGGGAGCCGTGAGGGAGGCGGGGGCCGTGAGGGGACAGGGCCCGGGCCCGGCGTCCGCCCGGGAGCGGAGCCGGTGACGGGTGTGTGCGGGGGCGAGGGCAGGCCCGGCGGCCGCAGGGCGGGGGCGCGTCCGCGGGCGGCGGGGCGACCTGCGAGCGCGGCGTCTCGCCGTCCGCCCGGTGCCGGCCGCTCCGCCCGCGGGCCGTCGGGCCGGAGTCCGCCGCTCCTGCCGAAGCTGCCGGACGGAAGCCCCGTGGCGACCGGACGGGCGCGGAAAGACGACGGCTGTCGGGGAGCTCCGTCGGCGTAGCCTCGCACAAGATGCTCTTGTCTTGGCGTGTGTTCTGCTCCCCGCCCCGTGCGCGCTAGGTGCCCGCGGGTTGTAGTGGCGTGAGAGGTGACTAGGGGATCGAGTGGGACGCCGAGGTCAGGAGGAGGCGCAGGGGGCCGGTGTGGGAGCGCCCGCTTCCCGGGGCCGGTGCTGAGCGTGTGTCGGGGGCTCGGGGAGCTGCGCGGGCCTCACGGGCGGCGGCCGGGGCGCGGGTTGTGAGCGGGTCCAGAGCACCGTCCTGTGTGATGTTTGGGACAATTTTCCTTTCAGCCGGGGTCTGGTGATCTTGAGGAGCAGCCTGAACGGCCGAGATGAAAAGCCCTGCTTCCTTTACCTGAGATGCGACCCCGGCGGAGGGGAAGAAATCGTTTCTGTGGGCGTGTTGAGTTCGGCGAGAAACATGGAAGTGTACTCAGGAGACGAGTACTGGGGAACCGGTCGGGGCGAGCATGTTTGCAGTGTTCGGGATGACAGGTTTGCGCCCTGTCGTCGTCGCGTGGATCGTCCTTCTGAGGGAGTGTTGTCATCTTCCTCAGCTTTTGCAGTGTTTCTTGATGCTCTGACATCGGGTCGGCCATCGGGGGAGAGAAGATAAAAACATACCCGTAGGAATAGAACTTTAGGGATCTTCGAGCAGTCTGGATCAGCTTTCTCGTTTTTATAAACGTGGAAATTGAGCGCTAGCAGAAGGAGGATGAGTTGGTAGAAGGTCGTGACTAGTTAGGGGAAGAGTTTGATCAGAGTGGAGTTCTAATGTGCTGCTTGTGTGTCTCCTTTAACTCACAGTGGTCTGTTTTCCAAAATTTAATTTGTCAGTCAGTTTGGAACTTTGAACACATTTTCTTGTAGGAAGCCTTGTACAAGCCCAAGCCTGTGCCACACCAGCATAGTTAACCTGTTACTATACTTTTGATTTTTTTCTGAATTCTAACAAAGGTGCTGTCCTAAACTTTCTTTAATGTAACTCAAAACATGAACTGTGTATATACTGTGCATGCTGGAAATAATAGATATGTTTATTGAGCTTTAAAATATGTTCTGTGCTACATGATTCTACATTTGTTATCTGATTTATCTTATATAGTTAGTAAGTGGCAGATGTAGTCTTTATGCCCAGTGCAATTCAGTAGGAAGCCACAACTGTGCCTCACCAGGAAAACTGAACCTCAGGATTTAAGTATTGTCCTGGAAACCTTTGTTTTTAAATATAACTATAAAAAGTGGTAATGTATGAAAGTGAAAAAAGAATTTATTCTTTTTTATTTTTAGTGAACACGAGAAGATTATTTTGTACAAAAAATATGTAAAATTGGAGTCCTCCACACATGCTTGTAAAATAAAGGTAAGTCATCACTAAATTATAACTAATGTGAAAACTGCAGTTGTTTTTTTACTATGCATACTTATTTTCTGTTGGTTTGGTAATACAGTTAGTCCAACTTGGTCTCTGCTTTTATTTCAGAAATTCTTAGTAAACACATAAAAAGAAATTTTTTTCTAAAAGTTATCAACATTCTTTTAAAATTTGACCATTTATTAGCTATGGCAATATCATGTCATGTGCTCTTATTAATACAGTAGAATTGTACTTTTAAGCCTTGGGAAACTGAGTTAGAAAAATTTTTTATCTTTATTAAAACATAGGTGCCAAGAAAACCACAAGCAGTTTTGGTCCCACCATATTGAGAAAGATAGAACACAATTAGAGAAGTTTCAGACAAGAGTACCACAAAGTTAAAGGGATTTGGACTGATGTCTTCAGAATGAAAAATATTGTTAAAGTGATCTTTGATGATGTCATCAGACTCTAGGCAAAGGGTACTACTGAGCTGGAAATCATAAGCCCTGACTATTTAACGAGCTCTGTTGCTGACTAGTGGCATAGCCTTGGGCAAGTTTCTTCACCTGTTTGGGTGTTCTTCATGGGTAATATTAGGGGGCTGAAGAAAATAAATCCTTGGATTATTTTTATCTCTAGAATTCTGTGCTTATTATTACTTACAGAAGATCACAGAACTGATTATTTCAAGGTGTTGTTTTAGGTAGTATATACTAATGGCTTCTAAAGTCGTTTAAATAAAGTGATGCATTCATTCAACAAATATTTGGGTTCCTATTGATGCCAAGTACTGTACTAAGCATTTAGGAATTAGTGGTAATAAAATAAATTGCAGCGAAGCCCTCACGTTGCTAATATTATAGTGGGCAAGACAGATAATAAGTAGATTCACTGTGCAAAATATGTACTACCCACATTCGGTAGTGAGAAAGGCTTGGGGATTAAAAAGCAGAAAAGTGGGGCCGATCCCATGGTGTTGTGGTTAAGTTCAGCATGCTCTGCTTCAGCAGCCCAGGTTCGAGGGTTTGGATCCCAGGTGCGGACCTACACCACTCCTCAGCCATGCTATGGCAGCAACCTACATATAAAGTGGAGGAAGACTGGCACAGATGTTAGCTTAGGGCTAATCTTCCTCAGCAAAAAAAAAAAAAAAAAGGGCAAGAAAGGGATAATATGAAGATTGGAATGTGGGTATATAAATTTAATGAGGTGTTTACTTAATTGCTGTTGACTGTCCTGTCTTTGGTGCCACATGGCATTTTTAGATCATGGATCTGTATTCACCCGTGTCTTTGTGTGATATATGGGTTTGTATGTGTCTATGAAGGTGAGTGTTTTTTGTAACTGTTCTATGGAAGTACATGGGAGTGCAAAGAGTCATTTCATTTAGGGAAATCCTAGGGTTTGTATGAAGGCTTCTGGTGGGACAATAGGATATGAAAGTTAAAATAAAAATAATAGTTACCATTGCATAGTTTTCGGCACTTGCTTAGTGGTCAGTACTGGCGATTTTAACACATAATCATCACAACCACCATGTGAAATCATTGTTATAGCCCTCCTTCTTTTTTTTTTTTTTTTTGGTGAGGAAGATCAGCCCTGAGCTAACATGGGGCCGGCCCCCCACCGCCCCCCACCCCCCATTTTATTCCTGACTTAAGTTTTGGCCTTTGACCAGGGTCACATAGGCTGTAAGTTGCAGAGTCATCATTGAACGCAGATCTGTCTGATTCTAAATCCTCTTCCCTTTCTACTTTGCTCCTCTTGCCCATATCACACATGAAATGTCTTTTGGTTCAGAAACGTGGATGAAATGAGGCAGCATCAAGCGTTGGAAAAATTGCTGGGATAGAAGCCAGAAGAACTAAGTTCGATGCTGGACCTTACTAATTGGGTGTCCTTTGACAAGTTAGAAAATCACTCGTGACCTCTTCTTTTCAATGTGTAAACTATCGAGCTATATTCGATCATCTTGACATCCCCTGACAGTTCTAAATTCTAAAAGACTGAATTATATTTAGTATTTCAGTAAACACTTGGCATGTGCTCTGGACAGCCTTATTTTGTATTAAATAATATTTATAGCAAGTTGCAATATGTTGAGGTCTCAGTTTGGTATAGTTTATTTTAAATTGCTTAATTAAAATGTTGTTTTACATTCCCCCTCGCATTTGTTATTTTACATGTAATCTTTTAGCTTGAAAAGGATTTTTTAATTTAAATGCTTTTTCTGAGCCTCATGATAAATTGGAATTTTTTCCTATGACTATTCTAGAGAAAACTTAAAAATGTACTTAAAATTAATTTTTGATTCTTGAGTGCTTCACTCTTAGGTAATAACAAGAGACTTTAAATGATGGTTGTTTTTAATATTATTTTCTGGAACTTTTTGTTTTATCATAGTTGCTCTCCTTTGGTGAAAAGCACTTTGTGTTCATCAGTAAGGTCGTGGTACACCTGAAGCTCGTATCAGCAAGTTCTGCAACAAGTTCTCCTGCTCTAGGATCAAGGATAGACCTTGAGAGGGTCCAAACCATCATGGAGTCCATGGGGTCTAAGTTATCACCTGGAGCTCAGCAATTGATGAATATGGTTAGATTTCAGCAGCAGGTAAGTAGAAATAGATTTCTTTTCAGATACCATTAAAAATTTCAAAATGATGGCTTTTTATAAGGATATGTAGTGACTTAAATTTTTTCTATTAACTTTTACTATTGATTTGACTGTTATCTTTGTTTTTGTAAAATAGCATTTTGTAGACCTACCCTCTTACAAATTATATTTACTTCAGATCTTCATAATTTTCCCTGAATTCACTCACTCATTCATTCAGGTATTTTTAAGCACCTTCTCGGTGAATAAGGCACTGTTTTGAGCACTACAGAACATTTTTTTCAAGAAGCTTAGAGATAAAGAGAAAATTAGAAGATAGTTGTGTAAAGGAATATTGAGGACAATGGGAGAATTTGTCAAGTTTGTGAGATTTGAGCTTTTTTATGAGTTTAGTGTAGTATTTTTAACTATGATCCACAGAACACATGTATCAGAATCGTTTGGCATGCTTGCAAAATGCATATTCTGGCCTTCACTTTCTACCTACTCAATCTCAGAGTGGGGTCCAGGAATCAGTATTTTAAATAGGCATGCCTAGGTTGTTCTTATGCACATTCTAGTTTGAGAACAACTGTTTCAGTGGAAAGATTCTGTGGAGAAACAAACTGAAGATTTAAAAAGGAATTATTTTTTGGTGAAAAGATTTTGGAAATGATTAGAAGAGATTAATGAATTAAATATAACTAATTCACTGACTGATTTCTATCTTTTAAAAACTTGACTTTGGAGGAAAAAATAGATGGTAGATTTCTTATTTAGGGGAGCCTAAACTTTAAACTTTATGGTTTTATTCCTAAAATAATATGTTTTCTTTGCGATGAATTTCAGTCGTTACTGAAGTTTATTAAGTGAAAAGTAAAAGTATTTTCCCAGCTGTCATCCTGTTCCCCTTAAGTGAGGCTTGCTGCACAGCAGGCAGCTGTTGTGATCTAGCTTTTGGGTGAAGCAGGCCTTTGGCAAGAACTGGCTGATGGTTGAGCCAGGCCCCAGGCGCAGCAGCACACCACCATTTCAGGCCTTGGAAAGTAGGGCAGATCCCCTGTGGGGCTGTTTCCAATGGCTGAAAGCCCAAGTCTGCTGTGGGCCCACAAGGCTGCCATGGGTCCACACAGCCACTGTGGTCTTACTGGTAGGTGTTGCTGCTCCCTGGGGCAGGCTGCCTGGTGCCTGATTGTGCTGGATTGCCTCAGGTGCCCTAGTGGGCGGGGCAGACCCCTGTGCTATCAGGCTGGAGGAAGGATTCCAATGGCACCAACCGTCCTGCCATCCTCTGTGTCAGCATGACCGTACTAGGTCAGAGTAATGGCTGCCTCCAGTGTCTCTGTCCCTGGGGGTGGGCCCAGCCACCTCCTGCCACTCTGGGATGTGTTCTGAGCTTAGTGAGTCTCTTTTACCAGTGGACTATGCACTTCTCTATCTGGCATTTCTGTGCTGGTTTCTGGGTGGAGTGAGTCTGTGCGTGGGCCCTTTAAGAGCAAGTTTTCCTTTCCCTGAAGTTCTGTAGTTTTCCTGGGCATATTCCCTGTTGGTTTTCAGAGCCAGCAAAGCCAGCTGTTTTGGGATCTCATCTTTCTTGGGCTGGATCTAAGGTCTGGAGTGCCTAATGTGGAGCTCAAAACCCACACTCCTCTGGGAAAAGCTCCGTATCTTTGAGCTTGCTCGTGGCCGTGAAGTGCCGCAGCTAGGGTATGGTTTTTTCCTCAGCAGGGTGTTTCTCTGCCTCTTCCATCCCTGACTATGTTGTCCCTCATTGTAGAGGTTTTTTTAATCCAGTTTCTAGATCTCTCTCAGAAGATATTGTTCCACAGGTAGTTGTAGTTTTGTTCTATCTGTTCTATCTGTGGGAAGAGGTGACTTCAGAATCCTCCTATGCCGCCATCTACTAAATGCCTTCAAATTTTTTTTGGTAGCATGAGTAGCAGTACATAGAAGAAATTTGAACATCTATTTTTGTACGCTTGTTCAAATATCTCTTTAGGGTAAAGTCCTAGAAGTGGGATTTTTTTGGCAAAGGGCAAGCCCTTTAAATTATTTAATATGTATGTAGTTGTCTACTTTAAAAAGGATTTGATGTGACTTACGAACAGTATATGATAGGACAAGAAAAAATAAAGACTGAACAGGGTCACATAAAAAGAAGTAGAGGGATAGCCACCAGGCACCTGAGGTTTGTTCATTTACGTGTTGACTTACCTGTGAATTTCTTGATATTTAATACAAAGAAAAAAAATCATCTAAAGAGCTCTCATCTGAGAAAAAGTGACGAAAAATCTGAATTTCTTATAATAATTCAGATTAAGATATGTCAGAAAAGGAAAACTTGCTAACAAATACCTTCACATTTGGATTTTTCTATTTAAATTTTCTGTTTGATGAACAGTCATCCATAGTTTTGACGTTAACTCTAATGTAAATATCATTCCTGTTAATGTAGATTTGCCAATTTTCTACCATACATTTTTTTGAGGTATGACAGAGAATGAATTTTTCCATTATGACTGAGTAAAGCTGCTTTCAGCTAAAGGAGAGTTATCTAATTCTAAAATTTATATATCATTATATATAATCCATAGTGTTCCAGGAATAACTTAAGGTTTATTTAAAACTTGCATTCAGTAGAACAAGATGAATTGACAGTGGGTTAACATCTCTCTATAAAGAGAATTCTTCCAAAGTGCAGTTCTGTGAAAGAATTTCTATGGGGACTTGACATTACAACCCCCCTCCCCCAACCCCCCACACACGTACTTCCCTGGCCCTCATTAGTCCCCTTTTCTGTTTTATTTTTCCCTAAAGTATTTATCACCATCTCCATCCACATGATATCTTTTCTTTCTTTTCTTTTACTTTTTCTTTTTTCCCTTTCCTCTCTCCCCGTTCCATTAGCACGTAGGCTCCATGAGGTCAGGATTTTAATTTGTTTTGTTCAGTGCTGTATTTTTTTTTTCCAGTGCCTGAAACAGTGTCTACCACAGAGTAGATTCCTGGTAAATTTTTACTGAATAAATACTGGTTTAGCTTTGTCCAGAAATTTTTTTTTTTAGAATATCTAGATAAATGTATGAACTGAGTTTCTTAGCTAATCTTGAATAATACTTTTCAGTCTGTCTCTCACCAGCTATTGAGCAGGAATAACTATGGGCAGATATCTCCTGATAAGAATCTCTAGTAGAGTTCTGTGTTTTGAATTTAGGGTAGAGCTTATGCCCTGACACTTAGTTAGGTTAGAGGTTGTTTTGCTTTTTCTTGTGGAAAAATTGAAGACCATAGCAAGGAGATTTTATAACTTTCCCTTCAAGGTAAGCCAGAATCTTATCAGGAAATAATACTGTTTAAGCAGTTGAGTTGAGGTCACAAAAGAGAACTATTATCCTGGAAATTCTTAAAGCAAATACAGCCAAAAGGTAGCTCATTTTAGTCACTGAAAATTTCACAAAGGTACCATAGTACATCTCACTTTAAATAGCGTAACTATCTGTGTAGTCTCCAGGAAAAATTCATTGCAAAAGATATGTCTAGGTAAAAAGAAGTAGTTTAGCATATGTTGAAAGTTTGTGAATGATATTTAATTCTAAGAAAATTATCAATTGTTGTGACTCAATTGAGAATACTACATTTTATTACCATAAATTAGGGAGGCCTTTGTAATAAAAACATTAATGCCAGTACAGTTTTACTAAGCATGCTAATATTTATTTTAATATTTTCTTTAGGAAAAACTACAGTGAAATAGTTAAAGGCCCTGAGTCTAGAGTTAGGTGGCCTGGGTTTATGTCCTGGTTCTGCCACTTAGTAGTTGTGTTACCTTGGCCGAGTTACCTTTAGCCTTGGTCTCCTCAACTTAATTTTGGGTAGTCATTGTAGCTTACTTCATATGGATATTTTGAAGATCAAATGAAAGAATACACATTGCCTGCCTTATAGTAATTATCCCCAAAATTAGCTGTGATTACTATTAGTATTACTAGTAACGTTTACTTATTTACCTTGCTTAGCATTGTATTCCCATTGGAGAGCAGCGTCAGTCGGTTTTGGGAAATACTGGATACAGACGTATGATTGACCTACAATCATCATCTACCTCAGGAGCCTTCGCCAAGTCATCCTCCACGCCTTTTCCTTTTAGAACTGGATTGACATCTGGAAACGTGACCGAAAACTTAAAAGCTTACATTGATAAAAGTATGCAGCCACCTGGTGGAGGAAATATTACAAACCTCAAAGAGTGTAAAATTGTGCCACAAAACCAGTCTCTTCTTGAGAATGATCTTAAAAATGCAGTATCTTCTTTTTTACCAAAGAAAGCAAGTGAGAACTCAAATACACCTAAGTCTGAGTTGCTGCCTTTTCTCCAGAATTTGTGTAGTCAAGTTAACCATCTCCATGTAGGACATAACACCAAGTGTCCAGAAGACATCACCAAACCCAGTGAAGGCATTGTTGGTGTTGCGTAAGTATTTATTTTAGGAAAATGTGGTTTAGATCTGGTAGGTGGGGGAATCAGCTGAACGGAAAGAAATTTGTCTCAATGAGTGTATTGCCTGGAAATCTGTTTCCAGAAATAATTTTGGGAGCTTTAACATTTTACCATTAACACACTTAAAGGGAGTAACTATTATACAGAGTAGAATTGGTTGCTTTGAAAGAGGTGCCTAAAAGTGGAGGTGTTGAGCACTTGTCAGGGATTTTGTTGAAAGGTTACATCCATTAGATAGAGGTTGGCATAGAATGTTATTTGCATAAATGGAGAGGGACTGTGGACTCATAGTCTTTACATTGTTTTTATTTATGTTTGTATTAACTTTTGGCTAGGTATGTTAAGCATGTCATTGTAACACATTTTCCCTGTAGATCACATTTGGCCTGGCCTAATTTTGGAATAATCAAAACTATATTAGGATGCTAATTATTTTATAGGCTCTTATCCCCTAATCTTATAATCCCATATTTTGGCAGTACATGTTTGATTAAGAGATGGTTAAGTATTCACTATGTTCCCTATCCTTTACATAAATATTTTGTTGTTGTTAGTGCCATTGAGTTGATTCAGACTCCTAGCGATGCCTGTATACAGCAGAGTGGATCCCTGCCCAGTCTTTTTGCACCATTCTCTCATCTTCTGGTACTATATCAAACAGTGCTCCGCTGCTGTTCATAGGGTTTTCTTGGCCAGTGTTTTCAGAAGCAGGTGGACAGCTCCTTATTCCTAGCTCATCTTAGTCTGGAAGCTCCACTGAAACCTGTCCACCATGGGTGATCCTGCTGGTATTTGAAATACCGGTGGCATAGCTTCAGCATCACAGCAACATGCAGCTGCCACAATATGACAGTTGACAGATGGGTGGTTGTGGTTCCAACCGGGTAACAAACCTGGGCCATAGCAGTGAGAGCACCAAATTTTAACCATTAAGCCATCAGGGCTGGCTTTACATAAATATAGTATGTCAAAATAGTGTTCTAGACTGGAATTCAGGACTCGGATCATAGTTTTGGCCTAACCACTTTGCCACACTGTTTAATCTCTCTTTGAGTTTTCATCTGAAAATGGGGTAGTTGGATTAGTTTGGAACTAAACAGTACCAACCGAACAAGACAAACATAATCTATCTTGAGTCATGAAGTAAACCTAACCAAATTTAAAAGGATTGAAATCGTATAAACTATATTCTCTGACCATAAATGAATCCAACTAGAAATCAACAATGGACAGCAAGAAAATTTCCAAACACTTGGAAATTCAACAACACATTTCTAATAATCTATGCTTCAAGAAGGGTCTCAACAGAAATTAAAAAATGCATGGAAATGAATGAAAATAAAACAGATCAAACTTTGTAGGATGCAACTAAATAAGTGTTGAGAAGGATGTTTATAACACTAAATGCTTACGTTAGAAAAGAGGAGAGGTCTGAATAGCACAAAACTACAACAACTCAACTAAGATGAAATAGATAATTGGAATAGTTCTATAACCATTAAAGAAATTGAATTTGTAATTTAAAAGCCTAGCAAAATAAACCCAAAGCAAGCAGAAAGAAGGACATGACAAAGAACAGAAATCAATGAAATTTAAAAGAGGAAAACAATAAAATCAGTGAAAAAAAGCTGGTTCTTTGAAAATGTCAATAAAATTGATAAACTTCTTGGAAGACTGGCTAGCAAAACTGGCAAAGATAAAAAGAAAGAAGAGGGGCCGGCCTAGTGGCACAAGCAGTTAAGTGCGCGCCCTCTGCTGCGGCGGCCTGGGGTTCGCCAGTTCGGATCCCTGGCGCGCACCGATGTGCCACTTGTTAAGCCATGCTGTGGCGGCGTCCCATATAAAGTGGAGGAAGATGGGCATGGATGTTAGCCCAGGGCCAGTCTTCCTCAGCAAAAAAAAAAAGAGGATTGGCAGATGTTAGCTCAGGGCTGATCTTCCTCACAAAAAAATAAAGTGAGAAGACACAAATCATCAATATCAGGAATGTAACAGGAGATATCAGTACAGATCCTAAGGCTGTTAAAAAGATAAGGGAATATTGCAAACAACTTTATGCTCATGAATTTGACACTTTAGAAGAAATGGATCAGTTCTTCCAAAAACACAAACTACCGGGGCCGTCCCGGTAGCGCAAGCAGTTAAGTGCACGTGCTCTGCTGTGGCAGCCCGGGGTTTGCCGGTTCGCATCCCGGGCACACACCGACGCACCGCTTGTCATTCCATGCTGTGGCGGCGTCCCGTATAAAGTGGAGGAAGATGGGCATGGATGTTAGCCCAGGGCCAGTCTTCCTCAGCAAAAAGAGGAGGATTGGCAGATGTTAGCTCAGGGCCAGTCTTCCTCACACACACACACAAAAAAACCCCACAAACTACCAAACTCAACCAAGATGAAATAGATATACAGAATAGTTCTATAACCACTGAAAGTACTGAATTTGTAATTTGAAAGCTCATGTAAAAGAAATATCCAGGCTTAGGTGGTTCTACTCCAGACATTTAAAAGAACACCAATTTTACACACTTCCAAAAAAATAGATGGGAAGGAAGACTTCTCAACTCATTTTACAAAGCCAGTATGCCCTGATACCAAAATTAGATTGCTCCAAAGAAAATGCAATACATAGAATTATATGTTAATGGAAAAATATATGAATCTGTAAAAATAATTATAAAAACATATAAAGATCTAGCAAAATATATACAGGATCTGTAGACTGAAAATTATAAGATGCTGTTGAAAGAAAGCAGAGAAGACCTAAATAAATGGAGAGACGTGCCAAGTTCATGGACTTGAAGACTCAACATAATGAAAATGTCAGTTCTCTACAAATTGATCTATAGGTTTAATGTAATTCCTGTCAAAAGTTCAGCGAGATTTTTGTAAATATAGACCAGATTATTTTAAAATTTGGAAAAGGAGAGATAAAGGAACTAGAAAAGCTGAAACAATTTTGAAAACAAGAATCAAGTGAGAGAAATCACTACTTGATTTCAAGACATATAGCTACAGTATTCAAAACTGTGGTATTGGCAGAGAGACAGACACACAGATTAATAGACTAGAGCACACAGAAATAGCCCACACAAGTGTGACCAACTGATTTTTGACAAAGGTGCAATGGCAATTTAGTGGAGGGGGATAATCTTTTAACCCCTGGTGCTGGAACAGTTGGCTGTCTAAAGGGCAAAAAGTGAGCTGTGACCTAAACATACCTTATACAAAGATTAACTCAAAATGGATCATGGACTTAAATGTAAAACATGAAGCTATAAAACTTTTCTATATATATAGGAGAAAACCTTGGGACCTAAGACTAGGAAAAGACTTCTTAGATATGACACCAAACGCAGGATAATAGAAAATTTGATATATTGGACCCCATTAAAATTTAAAACTTTAACCCTGTGAAAGACCCCATTAAGGGGATTAAAATACACATTACAAAGTGGGAGGAAATATTTGTAAATTACAAATCCAACACGTGACTTATATTTAAAATATATGAAGAATTCTCAAAACTCAAAAAAAATCTAATTGGAACGTGGGCAAAAGACATAAAGGGACATTTTGCCAGAGAGGATATACAAATAGCAAATAATCACATGTAAAGATGATCAACATTGACTTCATAGCTGTTAGGGAAATGCATATTAAAATCACAAGATACCACTACGCAGTTATTCAAATGGCTAAAATAAAACGTTTAAAAAGTGGTAACAATACCAAATGCTGATGAGGATGTGGAGAAACTGGATCTCTCATACATTGCTGGTGGGAATGTAAAATGGTACAGCCTCTCTAAATAATATTTTACCAGTTGCTTGAAAACTAAGCATACAGGACCATGTGACTCAGCAATTGTACTCCTGGGCATTTATCCCAAAGAAATGAAAACTTATGTCCACACGAAAACCAGTACACAATTGTTCGCCGAAGCTTTATTTGTGTGTAATAGCCGAAAACTGGAAACAACCAAAATGTCTAAAAATGATGAATCGTTAGTCCATATCATGGGATGCTAATCAGCAATAAAAAGGACTGAACTATTGATACAACAATTTGGATGGCTCTCAAGGACATTATGCTGAGTGACAAAAGAGAATCTCGAGAGATGACATACTGTGTGATTCCATTTGTATAACATTCTCAACATAAAATTATAGAGATGGATTATTAGTGGTTGGCAGGCATTAGAGATGGAGAGGATTAGGGGAGTAGATGTGACAATAAAGGGTAGCAGAAGGGAGACTTTTGTAGCTAAGGAATAGTTCTCCATCTTGATTGTGGTGACATTTACATAATGTGTATACATGTGATAAAAAGGCATACATACACACTGTACTAGCATCAGTTTCCTGGCTTTGATATTATATCATAGTTAGGTAAGATGGGACTGTTGGGATGATTGGGTGAAGGGTAGTGGGGAACTCTAGTATCTTTACAACTTCCTGTGAATCTATAATTATTTGAAAATACAGTTTTTCTTTTTTAAAGAAAACTCCATATATTCTAGACTAGTGGTTCTCAAACTTTTTGGTCTTTACACTTTTAAAAATAGTTGAGGACTCTAAAGAACCTTTATGTAGCCTATAGAAAAATATTTGTTTAAAAACAACAGCAATAAACCCATTATATTGTAACATGACAATTTTTATGAAAAAATATATTTTCTAAAAAAAGTTTAGTGAGTATGGAATTGTTTTAAATTTATGCAAATCTATATTAGCTTCTGGTTGCATTCTTATATATGTTGCATTTTAGTGTGTATAATCAATAGCTAGAAAGACCATAGTAGAAGTACTGAGAACAGAGTTAATCTCTGAAAAAATACTTATTTACACCCTAAACTTGCTACCTTAGGAAATTGTAGGAAACAGAAGAATACACAACGACATGTTCTGTTAGTCATCAGAGCAATGACATTACACATGGCGTAGCCTCTGGAAAATGTCACTCTATGTTCATGAGAACGTGAGGATGAAAAGTTCAAATAACATCTTACTGTTATTATAAAAATACTTTTTACCTCATGGAACCCTTGAAAAAGTCATGGAGATCCCAGGAGTTTGTATACTACACTCTGAAATTCACTGTCCTAATGTTCATTCATTATGAACTTTAGAAACTGGCATGCTTTTCATTATTTTTACTTTAATTTGCCCATTCCAGTTACATTCATTTTTAAATGTTTTTATAGTAGATTAGAAAAGAATCTTTCAGTACTTGAGTAAAGTTACGTGGATGAAAAAAGACAAGACTGTTTAAATTGTAGAGTTGCTTGAGGAAGTACTTGGAAGACATACATGGAGACCTTAAAAAAGTTGGCAAGATCAGTTTTGATTTGGAGCTCAAAATCAAAAAGACCCTTTCTAAAAGGCTTGTTCTTGGAGGGTAGAAATTCTGTCATCTTCATTTTTATATTCTCATTTCAATTGTATGCTTAAATGTTTCAAGACTTAAAGAAATAAGAATGCTTTGGGCATTCAGGATTGTGGGCGCCTGTTATATATGTATTTTAGAACCTAGAAATACGTCATAAGGAGACAGAGCACAGTTGTGGAGACACATGTCAGCAATGTCTGTTGGCTACTTGTAGTATAGTTTGGTTGTTTTGGGTATAATATTAGAGATAATCATTACATTATTATTTTTAAATTTATTTTTAGAATGGAAGAGCAACCTGTTTGCTCCTACTTGGAAAAGATTCTTTCTAAAAATATGGAACTGATGGAAAAGAAACTTATGGACTACATCGATCAGCAAATGTATAAACTCCAGGAGCACATAGATAATAAGATTGCCTTGTTAATGGACTTGCTGCAAAATCCCAACTCCCCACCCACTGGGATGCCTCTAAGACATTATGACTCTGGAGAAAGACTTTCAAATGGAGAAAGATAAGTGCTCAACATGTACCGTGTACTACAGATATTTATTACATATTTATTACAAAGCCAAAACCCCAGAAAAGTTTATGAAAAGCAAGTATTTAATGTCCTTTGAAGGATCACCATTTACTCACATAAAATGACCTCTGTGTTCATTTTCACTGCACTTATTGTTGAAACCTAGTACTGTACACTAAGAGTTAACATGACACGGTCATAAATTATTTTAGTTTGCAATATTGTTCACTCTTACAGATATTTATGTATACTTCTGGGTTGTTTAAGTGTTTAAAATTTTTAAGGATTTCTAATGCAGTTCATTAGTTTGTAATGTATATGTGTTTGATAGAAGTACATTTTTTATTTATAAAAGACCTTATAGTCTTGGGGGTATGAAAAATAATGCTTAGAGTATTTGATAACTTTTGGTCTATTGATTGTTCCTGGAAAATTGGATACTTAAGACTTGGAACCTTTAATTCAGATCACTAATTTACATTTTGTATTATTTAGCTCAGATAATGAGTAAGCTGTAGTGTTTGGCATGTGTACATATACACTGGGCTGTTACTATTATTTGTTTCAGTACAGTAGCAATAAATAGGAAAATAAAAATCACAACTGGCCAATTCCTTGTTAGGGTTATTACTTTAGACTTAGTGTTTGATGTAAAACGAGAGAAATCATCTTGTTTTAACTCAATAAACCCAGAGAGTATAACTCTCCTTTTCTGAGCTGATTCTTATTTCCAGAGCCCTCTTCTAGTACGTTTAATGTGTGAGGTGTTGAGGTGCTGCATTGAAGGATTAAGGCATATGAGTCAAGGAGAGTGCAGTTCTCTCTGGCAGACTTAATTTTCAGGAATTATAACTATTGTATATGTGTTGAAGGGTGATTTATTTGCATCTAAAAAACAAAAGCATCCACTCTGGAAACTATTTAAGTAAATAGAAATGTTTCATTTTCAATGAATCTTTGCTTAAAATGTTTTATTTTACTGCAAAGACGTGTTTCACACTCATTTAATCTTTTGGTGAGTTTATTCTTTAAAATGAGGGCTAAATTTGTGTACGCTTTATTCATTTTTATTATGCTACAAAGTTAACACAATATATGCACCATGGTTTGACCTCAGTCACTTGAGGATTTGCTTGTCACTTTTTGTAGTCTTTTCAAATTTATGGGGCATTCACAACATATATGGCTATAAGATATAGTATTTCCTTTGTCATTTAGGAGAAATCTGTCTCACTTCAAGCTGAACCTTTTAGTTAAGTTTTACACCTTCTGGTGTTTGTAGATTTACAAAATGCCTATGATCATAACCACAGTCACTTCATTCAGAGCAAGGACCGTGAATGAAAATAGAAGTAGATGGTTGACACGCTAATGATAGTTCCTTCTGCATGTATTTGATGATGAAATACTATAATTGGGGAACAAGGTCACAATCATTTTAAAAAGTAATATTTGGCAATATGAAAAATGATAAATTTATGATTTCTCTACATAGTCTATGAATTTTATGCATATTATGATTTTCTTAAATTGACATTTGTTAAGTAGAACACAAGGTACCAGATAGTTTTCCACTTGGCACACCTCGAGGGGCCACATGAGGAGGTCAAGGCAGGGTGCAGGCAGAGAGAGAGAGGCAGGATCCTGGGGCACATGATTTTATTAGGGTCCATGGGTGGAGTGCTTTGGGATTTCTGGGCTAAGGCTGGATTGGTTTATTCATACCAAAAAGAGTGGGGTTTTGGTAAGCTCCATGGGGTCTTATCTAAGGGGCACACATGGGGAAGGCCCTGGGAAGCGGGGCAGACTATTTATCACAAGTCCTGTTGGGAAAGCCATGTCAGGAACTTAAAATTACCTATGACTCTGCAGGCTGTTATCTAGGGCATGCGCTTGCATGTGGAGCTAGTGTCTGAGGTTCCCACAGGCCGCTTAACAAGATAAAATGGATAACAAGGCAGGAATACCATGGATTAGCTTTGCTAAACTCTTGACAATGCATTTGTTAATGTTTAGAATAATGCCAGCACAATATAGAAGAGCTTTTATCAAATATTTGAATTAGCTTTGTGTTCACATTAAAAGTCAAACACAAAATATCCCTAAAAGTATTTTTATTTCCAATGGCTGACTTAGTTTGGTTCCTCAATGTGAAGTAATAAATTTATGAAATTAAAATATAATAGTCAAAGAGCTATATGGGGTCATTTATTAATGGCCACTATTTTCCCTTGTTGTCCAACTATATTTGATCAACAGGAAAGATGTATGATATATCTGTGGTGACGTTCATTCACACATTTTCAAATATTTTCCAAGTAATATCTTATAAATACATTATACAAGACTTTGTAGTGAATGTGTTTAACAGTTACTAAGTTTAATTTTTTTTGCTTGTTTTTTTTTGTTTTTGCCATGAAAATAATTTGTTATAAACCAGAATCATGATCCTTCATAGTCAGTGCAAATTAAAGACAAGGATCACAGGACTTCTTTTATACCAGGATCATTTTCACCTAGGATAAATTCTTATTAACAGTTTTTACTTCATTGTGGCTTATCCTAAAACAAAACCAAAAAACATCACAAAGAACGAAACCACAAAACCTATCAAGCTCAGTATATTCACTAGCAGGTGCTTGGATCATATGGAGAAAATGACTCAAAGTAGCCAACATATAGTTATCACCTGAATGTGTTGACCATCCCCTCTGTCCCATGTAACCTCAGAACTCAGGTTCCTGACCTCTAGGAAATAAGCAGGATTGTCCTGTGTTAACATTTCTTCATTTTAAAAACAACTTTTTTTTTTTTCCCTAAAAGCTATTGTGTGGGATGCTGATTTCTTTTATTATTTACTCATTTAGGAATTAAAACACATCACTTTTGAGTCAGTTACCTACTAATAACATGTCCGTAATAAGGAGACAGGAGGATATAATTGTGTTGTTTCTAAAAATAAGAACATAAGTCAAAAGCCACATAGGTAATAGTGAATTATCAGTGTATATTCTTGGAGTGGTTTGTATATTATCAACTGGTGGAAATAAAAATCAATGCTGTGCAGGTTTAGTTAAAAAAAAAAAAAACCTTTAAAAGTGGTATCTTTATCTTGTTATCCATTGATGGGCACTTTGCTTGTTTCCAAGTCTGGGCTATTGTGAATAATGCTGCAGTGAACATAGGAGTGCAAATATCTTTTCAAATTAGTGTTTTCATGTTCTTTGGATAAATACCCAGAAGTGGAATAGCTGGATCAAATGGTAGATTTATTCTTGGATAAAGAAGATGTGGTATATGTACACAATGGAATACTACTCAGCTATAAAAAAAGATGACGTCTTGCCATTTGCGACAACGTGGATGGACCTTGAGGGCATTATGCTGAGCAAAATAAGTCAGACAGAGAAAGCCAAATACCATATGATTTCACTCATATGTAGAAGATAAAATGACAACAACAAACACATAGAGAATAGATTGGTGGTTACCAAAGAGGGGGAGGCAAAAGGAGTAAAAGGGCACATGTGTACCATGACGGATGGTAATTAGGCTTTGGGTGGTGAATATGATGTAGTCTACACAGAAATTGAAATATGATGATGTACACATGAAATTTATGTAATGTTAAAAACCAATGTTACCTCAATAAGAAAGTGATATCTTACTTAGGGCTTTGATAAAAGCTTTATTATAAACCCTTATACCTAGAGTATATATGCTCAGAAACAACTGTATTTGAGCAGCATTTTACGTGCCATAATGTGTTCTTAAATCATGAAATAAGTTTTTCTTATTTGACTTGCCACTTGAACTTGGACTTGTTTTGAGATCAATGAGTCCTGTGATGGAATCAGTCTTTCCTTTGTATGAAATGATAAGAAATGTCTCATTTCCTTCTGGAAACAGTCTTGATTGCAGCAGGACTGATGGTCACTACTATCACATATCAAAAACTTATACTGGAGATACAGAGCCCAGACTTCTCAAGAATTAACTCAAAGACACTAAACTGGAATCTCCCGTAGTGTCTAGATATGGGATTCACCTTACAAGTCTCATCTTGATGACATCTGAAACAGAAATATGGTCACATTAAAAATAATAATAAAGGTTTAATATTGAAAAGAGATGATTCAAAGTATTCTTGGACTGAATTGTTCAGTTTATGGATCCAAAAATCTCTAGAGAGACAAAGGCTTTAGTTCAGACTAATGTGAGCTGATACTTTGGATTTGATCTCTTGCAAAATCGCAAAATTCCCTTTAGCCTAAATTTCTGAGTCCACATGAATGAATTAGAAAATTGATAATGTATGTATTGGAACTCAAATACCTTTCCTTACCTGCTTGCTATTATTAATGTTTCAATATGGTCATGCAGTTAAAATCCATTAGCTTTTAGACAAAATAAAACTTCTGCTTTAAAAGAAGTATTCTCCCTCTTTTTTTTTTTTTTTGAAGAATCCTATATATGTTTTACTGATGATGGATTGATGACATTCTGTTTATTATCAAAATATAGTGCAAATGAACTGATCATCCAGGTTTTTGTTGAAACAATGATTTTTTTTAAAGTAGAAAACAATTATTTTTTTAAAGTAAAAAACCAGAAACACAAATAGAGCCTTATTTGCAAAAAATTAGTTTAAGTACACTTTAAGATTCTGATTTGGCTGTGATTATGGCTGTAGTTATACTGATTTGGCTGTGATTATGGCTGTAGTTATAGAAGTGTTTGATAGTAAATTATTTATAATTAGTACACATTATGTTTTATAAAATAATAAAAATAAATTTTATAACATTCTATGATTGTAGTACTAGAAATAATTCAGATGAACACTAATTTCTGTTTCATCTTAATATTTCCAAGTTTTGTAGACCTAAATTTCATTGTATCTGTTTATCTCTGTGTGTGTGTGTGAGTGTTGCTGAGGTGCATCTTGCGCTCATAAGAACCACAACATTGGCTCTGAAAGAGGAAGTGTCTGTAAGGACTCACAGAGGGCCCAGGTGGGTGCCCCAGGCATTTCTAGCCAGTAGCATCACTGTTGTAGGCTGAGACGTGGACAAAACAAAGAGCCAGTAGCAAAAAGGTCAAGTGCTCACATTAGCATCGCTTTTACAAAGTCTTGGCCACTCTGAATAATGCTGCAATAAAGATGAAAGTGCAGATATCTCTTCAAGATTTTATTTCCTTTGGATGTATACCCAGAAGTGGGATTGCTGGATCATGTGGTAGTTCTGTTTTTCATTTTTGGAGGAACATCTGTGCAGTTTTCTCTAATAGCTGCCCCAATATATGTTCCCACCAGCAGTATACAAGGGTTCCCTTTCTCCACATCTTGGCCAACACCTGTTATCTTTTGACTTTTTGATAATAGCCATACACATAGGTGTGAGGTGATATCTCATTGTGGTATTTATTTGCATTTCCCTAATGATTAGTAATGTTGAGCACCTTTTCATATACCATTTGTATGTCTTATTTGGAAAAATATCTATTCAAATCTTTTTCCCATTTTTAATTGGTTATTTGTTTTTTTGCTATTGAGTTGTATTAGTTCCTTGTATATTTTGGATATCAATCCCTTATTGGATATATGGTTTGCAAATATTTACTCCCATTCCATAGGTTGCCTTTTTCATTTTATGGATTGTTTCATGTGCTGTGCAGAAACTTTTTAGTTAGATGTAGTCCCATTTGATTATTTTTGCTTTTCCTGCTTGTGCTTTGGTGATAAATCCAAAAAATCATTGCCAATACCAATGCCAAGGAGTTTTCCCCTATGCTTTCTTCTAGGAGTTTAAAAGTTTCAGGTCTTATGTTCAACTCTTTAATCCATTTTGAGTTGACTTTTGCACATGGTGTAAGATAGGGGGTCCAGTTTCATTCTTTTGCATGTGGATATCCAGTTTTCCCAGCACCATTTATTGAAGAGACTAGATTTCTCATTGTATATTCTTTTTTTTTTTTTTTTTTTTTTGTGAGGAGATCAGCCCTGCGCTAACATCCGCCAATCCTCCTCTTTTTTTGCTGAGGAAGACGGCCCTGGGCTAACATCCGTGCCCATCCTCCTCCACTTTACATGGGACGCCGCCACAGCATGGCCTGCCAAGCAGTGCGTCGGTGCGCGCCCGGGATCCGAACCAGCGAACCCCGGGCCGCCGCAGCGGAGCGCGCGCACCCAACCGCTTGCGCCACCGGGCCGGCCCCTCTCATTGTATATTCTTGACTCCTTTCATTAATTGACCGTATATGCCTGAGTTCATTTCTAGGCTCTTTATTCTGTTCCATTGATCTATGTGTCTGTTTTTATGCCAGTACCATACTATTGTGATTACTATAGCTTTGTAATATAGTTTGAACTCAGGAAGTATGATTCCTACAGCTTTGTTTTGCTTTTTCAAGATTGCTTTTGCTATTTGGGGTCTTTTGGGGTTCCATATGAATTTTAAGATTATTTTTTCTATTTCTGTGAAAAATGCCATTAGAATTTTGATAGGGATTGCATTGAATCTGTATATTCCTTGGGGGTATCATGAACATTTTAGCATAATTAATTCTTCCAATCCATGAACATGGAATATCTTTCCATTTATTTGTGTCTTCTTCAATTTCTTTCATCAGTGTTTTATAGTTTTCAGTGTACCAATCTTTCACCTCCTTGGTTAAATTTATTCCTAAGTATTTTATTATTTTTGATACTATTATAAATGGGATTATTTTCTTAATTTCTCTTTCTGATAGTTCATTGGTAGTGTATAGGAACACAACTGATTTTGTATGTTGATTTTATATTCTACAACTTTACTGAATTTGTTTATCAGTTCTAACAGTTTTTTTGGTGGAGTCTTTAGGGTTTTGTATATATATGATGATATCATCTGCAGAGACAGTTTTACTTTCTTTCCAATTTTGATGTCTTTTGTTTCTTTTTCTTGACTAATTGCTCTGACTAGGACTTCCAGTTACTGTGTTGAATAGGAGTGGTGAGAGTGGGCACCCTTTTCTTGTTCCTGATCTTAGAGGAAAAGCTTTCAACCTTTCACTGTTGAGTATGATGTTAGCTATGGACTTGTCATACGTGGCCTTTATAATGCTGAGGTACAGTCCTTGTATACCCAACTTGTTGAGAGTTTTTATCATGAAAAGATGTTGTATTTTATGAAATGCTTTTTTGCATCTATTGAGATGATCATATGATTTTTATCCTGTATTCAGTTAATGTGGTGTCTCACGTTGATTGATATGTGTATGTTTAACCATCCTTGTATCCCAGTGATAAATCCCACTTGAACATGGTGTGTGAATCTTTTAATGTACTGTTGAATTAGGTTTGCTAGTATTTTGTTGAGGATTTTTCCATGTGTGTTTATCAGGGATATTGGCCTGTAATTTTATTTGCTTGTAGTGTCCTTGTCTGGCTTTGGTATCAGGGTAATGCTTGCTTTATAAAACAAATTTGGAAGTGTTTAGTTCTCTTAACTTTAGGGGAAAAATTTGAAAAGGATTGGTATTAATTTTTTTTAAATATTTTGTTGAATTTACCAGTGAGGCCATCTGGTCTTGAGCTTTTCTTTGTTGGAAGATTTTTATTATGGATTCAATGTCCTTGTTCATTATTGGTCTTTCCAGATTTTCTATTTCTTTGTGATTCAGTCTTGGTAAATTGTATGTTTCTAGGAATTTATCCGTTTCTTTTAGGTTCTCCTAATTTTTGGCATGTAATTGTTCGTAGTAGCCTCTTTTGATTCTTTGTTTTTCTGCCGTATTGGTTGTACTATTTCCTTTCATTTCTGATTTTATTTTCTTTTTGAGTCTTCTCTCTTTTTCTCAGTTATTTTAGCTAAAGTTTTGTCAGTTTTGTTTATCTCTTCAAAAAGCCAATCCTTAATCAAAACAGTATGGTACTGGCATTAAAACAGACATATAGACTAATGGAACAGAATCAAGAGCCCAGAAATAAACCCATGCATGTATAGTCAATTACTATTTGACAAGGGAGCCAAGAATACTCAATGGAGAAAAGGCAGTCTCTTCAATAAATGCTTCTGGGACAATTGGGTATTCACATGTAAAAGAATGAAACTAGATCTCTACCTTACACCACTCACAAAAGTTAGCTCAAAATGGATTAAAGACTTAAATGTAAGACTGGAAGCCATAAAACTCCTAGAAGAAAACATAGGAAAAAAGCTCCTTGACATGGGTCTTGGCAATGATTTTTTGGATATGACACCTAAAATACAAGCAACACAATAAAAAAAACAAGTGAAACTACATCAAACTAAAAAGCTTCTGCACAGCAAAAGAAATGATCAACAAAATGAAAAGACAACCTACAGAATGGGAAAAAATATTTTCAAAGCATATATCTGATAAGGGGTTAATATCCAAAATATGTAAAGAACTGATACAACTCAATAGCAAAACCACCCCCAAATAATCCAATTAAAAAGGGGCAAATTAGGGCCAGATCCATGGCATAGTGGTTAAGTGCGCACGCTCTGCTGCCGGTGGCCCGGGTTCGGATCCTAGGCGCGCACCGATGCACCGCTTGTCAGGCCATGCTGTGGCAGCGTCCCACATAAAATGGAGGAAGATCAGCATGGATGTTAGCTCAAGGCCAGTCTTCTTCAGCAAAAAAGAGGAGGATTGGCATGGATGTTAGCTCAGGGCTGATCTTCCTCACACACACACACACACACACACAAAAATGGGCAAATTACCTGAATAAATGTTTTTCTAAAGAAGATTTACGAATGGCCAATAAGTACATGAAAAGGTGCTTTCAACATCACTAATCATTAGGGAAATGCAAATCAAAACTACAATGAGATATCACTTCACACCTCTTAGAATGATTATCATCAAAAAGACAAGAGATAACAAATACTAGTGTGGATGGGGATAAAAGGGGACCTTTGTGGGGACTGGCCCGCTGATGCAAGTGGTTAAGTGCGCGCACTCCACTGCGCGGCCTGGGGTTTGCCAGTTCGGATCCCAGGCGCACACCGACGCACTGCTTGACAAGCCATGCTGTGGCGGCTTTCCATATAAAGTGGAGGAAGATGGCCATGGATGTTAGCCCAGGGCCAGTCTTCCTCAACAAAAAAAGAGGAGGATTGGCAGATGTTAGCTTAGGGCTGATCTCTGCACACAAAAAAAGGGGGACCTTTGTGCACTTTGTGTTGGTGGGATTATAAATTGGTACCACCACTATGGAAAACAGTAAAAATTAAAAATAGAACTACCATATGATCCAGCAACTCCACTTCTGAGAATATATCCAAAGGAAACAATAACACTATATTGAGGAGATATCTGCACACGCATGTTCATAGCAGCATTATTTACAATGGCCAAGACATGGTAACAACCTAAGTGTCCATTTTTGGATGAATGGATAAAGAAGTTATGGTATATAATATATGTATGCAATGCAATATTATTCAGCTATCAAAAAGAAGGAAATCCTGCCATTTGTGACAACATGGATGGACCTTGAGGGCATTATACTAAGTGAAATAAGTGAGACAGAGAAAGACAAATACTGTATGATCTCACTTACATGTGAAATCTAAGAAAAAGAAAAACTCAAACTCAGAAAAAGAAATCAGATTTGTGACTACCAGAGGTGTGGAGGTGGGGGGGGGAGGAATTGGAGGAAGGTGGTCAAAAGGTACAAACTTCCAGTTATAAGATAAATAAGTACCAGGGATGTAATGTACAACATGGTGACTGTAGTTAACACTGCTGTTTGGTATATATGAAAGTTGTTGAGAGAGTAAATCCAAGAGTTGTCATCACAAGGAAAAATCTCATTTTTTTTTCTTTTCTTTTTTGTTTTCCTGTATCTATATGAGATGATGGACACTAACTAGATGTATTGTGGTAATCATTTCACAATATATGTAAATCAAACCATTATGCCTTACACCTTAAACTTACACAGTGCTATAGGTCAATTATATCTCAATAAAACTGGAAAAAACCCAATTCTTAGTTTCATTATAGTTTTTCTAGTCTCTTATTTCATTAATTCTGCTCTGATCTTTATTTCCTTCCTACTGCTCTCTTTGAGTTTAGCTTGTTTTTATTTTTCTAGTTCCTTGAGGTGGCAAGCTAAATTGTTTATTTGAGAGCTTTCTTTTTTCTTAATGTAGCCATTTATCACTATAAACTTTCCTGTTAGAACTGCTTTTGCTGCATCCTGTAAGTTTTGATATGTTGTGTTTCCATATTCATTTGTCACAAGATATTTTTTGATTTCCCTTTTGATTTCTTCTTTGATCTATTGGTTGTTCACAAGTGTTATTTAATTTCCACATTTTTGTGAATTTTCCAGTTTTCCTCCTGTTATACATTTCTAGTTTCATACCATTGTGGTCAGAAAGATACTTGATATGATTTTAGTCTTTTTAAGTTTGTCAAGGCTTGTTTTGTGACCTAGTGTATGATATATCCTGGAGAAAGTTCCATGTGTGCTTCAGAAGTATGTGTATTCTGATGCTGTTGGATAGAATTTTCTGTATGTCTATTATGTCCATTTGGTCTAAAATGTATTTCAATGTTTCCTTACTGATTTTCTGTCTAGATGATCTCTTCATTGTTGAAAGTGAGGTATTCAAGTCGCCTATTATTGTATTGTTGTCTATGTTTTCCTTCAGATGTGTTAATATTTGCTTTATAAATTTGGTGCTTTGAAGTTGGGTGCATATATATGTATAGTTGTTATATTCTCTTGACAAAATGACTCATTTATTATTATAATGACCTTCTT